>NW_027188576.1:0-18843 GCF_041381155.1 Argopecten irradians | reverse complement strand
GTCCAGTGTTGGTTCAAGCCTGCAGTCGTGCGCACAGGACTGTGACGCGTACGGTAAATGGTGCTGGGACTTTTCACTCAATATTTCTACAATGCTCAGCTGACACGCGTCAGAATTCAAGGAACTTGTACTGACAATGTGTTACCACGAGTTTCTCGTTTGGCCTATGACCACTTGACATCGTCATAGGGGTTTAAATACCTCGACGACAATCTACTGTCATCACTTAATCTCTTGTGACAAACATGAAGACGAAAGCAAGAAACTCCCGACTCGATCAACGATTCACTCTGCTGAATAGCGAACGTCGATTCCGAAGAGCCTGTGAACAGATCGTACAACTGAATTACAAGCTAAACGAGTTGCAGTCCCGTTACCTCGGTGCCAAGAGAGACGGACTGAGAACCTTTCGCTACAGCTACAGACTTAGAATGTCGGTTGTAGAAGGCCTGCGTAACATGTACTACGACTATGCCCACCAAAAAGCTGAAGACATATCCGGATTACGAAGAGACCTGTATGGCGAAATTGTAGACGTTGTTTCCGGATCCGAAGACGATGATGAAGAGTGACCAAGAATCGAAGCAGTCTTGAATCCTATAGCAACGGCTCTTTTCAGAGCCAAACACTTTTCTCGAAAAGTGCCCATTTAACCTCGAAAAATACGCAAAATAGTTGTGTTTTGTTGTTATTTATTTCTATCTATCGAAAACAAATAGTTGTATATATCTAAATATAAGCCGGGGTAGCTCGGTGATTTAGTCGCTAAGTAATAAGTACATGTATCTTATACGAGAATATGAGTTCGAATATTGCTAAAATGTTTTTCTCTTCAATTTATCAACGTCTTAAGATAATTTCAATAGTACAAAATAATACATATCAATTAAATTTCTGATTATTTCCTTAATCATAGCTACAAATGCGTGTAGACCCATGTTTATTCCTTGTGATCAAATGTATATTGGTAAATGTATAATGAACATGATAACACGAGTTACGTCCCTTGAATCAAGCTGGTATACATGTATAATTACTCGACAACAAAATCACTCGTATAATATGCTTAAATATACCACATACAGAGGTATAACTAAAGACGCGTCTTCACCTTTTTGTGCGTAAATACTCCTTTGTTTATGACAATGAAATAGCTTTTTGTGCGTAAATACTCCTTTGTTTATGACAATGAAATAGCCCCCCCCCCAACCCACCCCCGTTGTCACGATTCCGTTGATATAAATTAGATTTGATACATACACGTATAAGAGGCGCCCGACCAGTATGAAATACTGCTTTTCGATACATGCGACGGTATGTTGTAAATCGAACCGTCTCGCCCGGCGTACATTTTCATAATTAGCCGCGTGTAATTAACGGAAGTTCACTGCCTATAGTGTTCGGTTACAACCGTTAACTTCCGAAGACTGCCGACGAGATGTTGCGATTGTATCCCATTGTTCTATGACGTCATCAATAACGTTACCATGGAGCGTCACAATATCTTTCTCGGCAATTCTAAGTTTTGTGGCTTATATATATATCACTAGTATACCATGCAGTTATTTCTACTGTCCAGTGTCTGGTCAAGCCTGCAGTCGAGCGCACAGACCGTGACCGCGTAACGGTAAATGGTGTGCCTTTCACTCAATATACTAAATGCGCTGACACGCGTCAGAATGTGTACTGACAATGTGTACACGAGTTTCTCGTTTTGGCCTATGACACTTGAAGTCAGGGGTATAGATACCCGACGACAATCTACTGTCATCACTTAATCTTGAGACAATCATGAAGACGAAAGCAAGAAACTCCCGACTCGATCAACGATTCACTCTGCTGAATAGCGAACGTCGATTCCGAAGAGCCTGTGAACAGATCGTACAACTGAATTACAAGCTAGACGAGTTGCAGTCCCGTTACCTCGGTGCCAAGAGAGACGGACTGAGAACCTTTCGCTACAGCTACAGACTTAGAATGTCGGTTGTAGAAGGCCTGCGTAACATGTACTACGACTATGCCCACCAAAAAGCTGAAGACATATCCGGATTACGAAGAGACCTGTATGGCGAAATTGTAGACGTTGTTTCCGGATCCGAAGACGATGATGAAGAGTGACCAAGAATCGAAGCAGTCTTGAATCCTATAGCAACGGCTCTTTTCAGAGCCAAACACTTTTCTCGAAAAGTGCCCATCAACCTCGAAAATACGCAAAATAGTTGTGTTTTGTTGTTATTTATTTCTATCTATCGAAAACAAATAGTTGTATATATCTAAATATAAGCCGGGGTAGCTCGGTGATTTAGTCGCTAAGTAATAAGTACATGTACATGTATCTTATACGAGAATATGAGTTCGAATATTGCTAAAATGTTTTTCTATTCAATTTATCAACGTCTTAAGATAATTTCAATAGTACAAAATAATACATATCAATTAAATTTCTGATTATTTCCTTAATCATAGCTACAAATGCGTGTAGACCCATGTTTATTCCTTGTGATCAAATGTATATTGGTAAATGTATAATGAACATGATAACACGAGTTACGTCCCTTGAATCAAGCTGGTATACATGTATAATTACTCGACAACAAAATCACTCGTATAATATGCTTAAATATACCACATACAGAGGTATAACTAAAGACGCGTCTTCACCTTTTTGTGCGTAAATACTCCTTTGTTTATGACAATGAAATAGCTTTTTGTGCGTAAATACTCCTTTGTTTATGACAATGAAATAGCCCCCCCCCCCCACCCACCCCCGTTGTCACGATTCCGTTGATATAAATTAGATTTGATACATACACGTATAAGAGGCGCCCGACCAGTATGAAATACTGCTTTTCGATACATGCGACGGTATGTTGTAAATCGAACCGTCTCGCCCGGCGTACATTTTCATAATTAGCCGCGTGTAATTAACGGAAGTTCACTGCCTATAGTGTTCGGTTACAACCGTTAACTTCCGAAGACTGCCGACGAGATGTTGCGATTGTATCCCATTGTTCTATGACGTCATCAATAACGTTACCATGGAGCGTCACAATATCTTTCTCGGCAATTCTAAGTTATGTGGCTTATATATATATCACTAGTATACCATGCAGTTATTTCTACTGTCCAGTGTCTGGTCAAGCCTGCAGTCGAGCGCACAGACCGTGACCGCGTAACGGTAAATGGTGTGCCTTTCACTCAATATACTAAATGCGCTGACACGCGTCAGAATGTGTACTGACAATGTGTACACGAGTTTCTCGTTATGGCCTATGACACTTGAAGTCAGGGGTATAAATACCCGACGACAATCTACTGTCATCACTTAATCTTGAGACAATCATGAAGACGAAAGCAAGAAACTCCCGACTCGATCAACGATTCACTCTGCTGAATAGCGAACGTCGATTCCGAAGAGCCTGTGAACAGATCGTACAACTGAATTACAAGCTAGACGAGTTGCAGTCCCGTTACCTCGGTGCCAAGAGAGACGGACTGAGAACCTTTCGCTACAGCTACAGACTTAGAATGTCGGTTGTAGAAGGCCTGCGTAACATGTACTACGACTATGCCCACCAAAAAGCTGAAGACATATCCGGATTACGAAGAGACCTGTATGGCGAAATTGTAGACGTTGTTTCCGGATCCGAAGACGATGATGAAGAGTGACCAAGAATCGAAGCAGTCTTGAATCCTATAGCAACGGCTCTTTTCAGAGCCAAACACTTTTCTCGAAAAGTGCCCATTAACCTCGAAAATACGCAAAATAGTTGTGTTTTGTTGTTATTTATTTCTATCTATCGAAAACAAATAGTTGTATATATCTAAATATAAGCCGGGGTAGCTCGGTGATTTAGTCGCTAAGTAATAAGTACATGTATCTTATACGAGAATATGAGTTCGAATATTGCTAAAATGTTTTTCTCTTCAATTTATCAACGTCTTAAGATAATTTCAATAGTACAAAATAATACATATCAATTAAATTTCTGATTATTTCCTTAATCATAGCTACAAATGCGTGTAGACCCATGTTTATTCCTTGTGATCAAATGTATATTGGTAAATGTATAATGAACATGATAACACGAGTTACGTCCCTTGAATCAAGCTGGTATACATGTATAATTACTCGACAACAAAATCACTCGTATAATATGCTTAAATATACCACATACAGAGGTATAACTAAAGACGCGTCTTCACCTTTTTGTGCGTAAATACTCCTTTGTTTATGACAATGAAATAGCTTTTTGTGCGTAAATACTCCTTTGTTTATGACAATGAAATAGCCCCCCCCCCCAACCCACCCCCGTTGTCACGATTCCGTTGATATAAATTAGATTTGATACATACACGTATAAGAGGCGCCCGACCAGTATGAAATACTGCTTTTCGATACATGCGACGGTATGTTGTAAATCGAACCGTCTCGCCCGGCGTACATTTTCATAATTAGCCGCGTGTAATTAACGGAAGTTCACTGCCTATAGTGTTCGGTTACAACCGTTAACTTCCGAAGACTGCCGACGAGATGTTGCGATTGTATCCCATTGTTCTATGACGTCATCAATAACGTTACCATGGAGCGTCACAATATCTTTCTCGGCAATTCTAAGTTATGTGGCTTATATATATATCACTAGTATACCATGCAGTTATTTCTACTGTCCAGTGTCTGGTCAAGCCTGCAGTCGAGCGCACAGACCGTGACCGCGTAACGGTAAATGGTAACACGCGTCAGAATGTGTACTGACAATGTGTACACGAGTTTCTCGTTATGGCCTATGACACTTGAAGTCAGGGGTATAAATACCCGACGACAATCTACTGTCATCACTTAATCTTGAGACAATCATGAAGACGAAAGCAAGAAACTCCCGACTCGATCAACGATTCACTCTGCTGAATAGCGAACGTCGATTCCGAAGAGCCTGTGAACAGATCGTACAACTGAATTACAAGCTAGACGAGTTGCAGTCCCGTTACCTCGGTGCCAAGAGAGACGGACTGAGAACCTTTCGCTACAGCTACAGACTTAGAATGTCGGTTGTAGAAGGCCTGCGTAACATGTACTACGACTATGCCCACCAAAAAGCTGAAGACATATCCGGATTACGAAGAGACCTGTATGGCGAAATTGTAGACGTTGTTTCCGGATCCGAAGACGATGATGAAGAGTGACCAAGAATCGAAGCAGTCTTGAATCCTATAGCAACGGCTCTTTTCAGAGCCAAACACTTTTCTCGAAAAGTGCCCATTAACCTCGAAAATACGCAAAATAGTTGTGTTTTGTTGTTATTTATTTCTATCTATCGAAAACAAATAGTTGTATATATCTAAATATAAGCCGGGGTAGCTCGGTGATTTAGTCGCTAAGTAATAAGTACATGTATCTTATACGAGAATATGAGTTCGAATATTGCTAAAATGTTTTTCTCTTCAATTTATCAACGTCTTAAGATAATTTCAATAGTACAAAATAATACATATCAATTAAATTTCTGATTATTTCCTTAATCATAGCTACAAATGCGTGTAGACCCATGTTTATTCCTTGTGATCAAATGTATATTGGTAAATGTATAATGAACATGATAACACGAGTTACGTCCCTTGAATCAAGCTGGTATACATGTATAATTACTCGACAACAAAATCACTCGTATAATAATATGCTTAAATATACCACATACAGAGGTATAACTAAAGACGCGTCTTCACCTTTTTGTGCGTAAATACTCCTTTGTTTATGACAATGAAATAGTTTTTGTGCGTAAATACTCCTTTGTTTATGACAATGAAATAGCCCCCCCCCCCCCCCACCCCCGTTGTCACGATTCCGTTGATATAAATTAGATTTGATACATACACGTATAAGAGGCGCCCGACCAGTATGAAATACTGCTTTTCGATACATGCGACGGTATGTTGTAAATCGAACCGTCTCGCCCGGCGTACATTTTCATAATTAGCCGCGTGTAATTAACGGAAGTTCACTGCCTATAGTGTTCGGTTACAACCGTTAACTTCCGAAGACTGCCGACGAGATGTTGCGATTGTATCCCATTGTTCTATGACGTCATCAATAACGTTACCATGGAGCGTCACAATATCTTTCTCGGCAATTCTAAGTTATGTGGCTTATATATATATCACTAGTATACCATGCAGTTGTTTCTACTGTCCAGTGTCTGGTCAAGCCTGCAGTCGAGCGCACAGACCGTGACCGCGTAACGGTAAATGGTGTGCCTTTCACTCAATATACTAAATGCGCTGACACGCGTCAGAATGTGTACTGACAATGTGTACACGAGTTTCTCGTTATGGCCTATGACACTTGAAGTCAGGAGAGATAAATACCCGACGACAATCTACTGTCATCACTTAATCTTGAGACAATCATGAAGACGAAAGCAAGAAACTCCCGACTCGATCAACGATTCACTCTGCTGAATAGCGAACGTCGATTCCGAAGAGCCTGTGAACAGATCGTACAACTGAATTACAAGCTAGACGAGTTGCAGTCCCGTTACCTCGGTGCCAAGAGAGACGGACTGAGAACCTTTCGCTACAGCTACAGACTTAGAATGTCGGTTGTAGAAGGCCTGCGTAACATGTACTACGACTATCACTGGTAGCCCTGTTCTGTTAATTTTCGTTCTTAAACTGTTATTTTAACCATATTCGTGATATTTCAAATATTTATGTTGGTTTTATCTGTTTTACTGTTATTATCAAAATTTTAGTTATCTTTAACTAAAAGCATGTTATTATTTTCTAGCACACGTTATATTTTTGCTGCTGTGTTATCTCTATCTTTGCATGCGTTTGTCTTTTTAAAATGATGTTAGATTTAGTGGCTGATGTTATTATTTATTTTGCATTGTTATTCATTTCATTTCACGTGTTAGTGTCAGCAATGATTGTTAATGAATTTGTTTCCCATGTTATTGCCAGAATGTTACGTGATTTTTATGTGAAACTTTGTTAGCATCAACAAAACATGTGATTATTTACGTGACCACGTTACAAGTAACGTTGGAAACGTTATTTTGTTTTGAAAGCGTTATTTTTTTCGTGGAAATACCACTGCCTATTGTTCTCATTGACCCCCTACGGCGACAGCGCAGTGAGCCGGCGGGCGAGCTTCGCTAGTGTGTTGACCACTCACCCATAACGAGAGCACGGCTCCCAATATATAGTCGACTTGCGGTATCGCTGTCAATGTATCGCTACCGTATCGCATGTGCTGTGTAACTGAGCATGGAATATATATAGTTTTCAGTTACTATATTTACAGTTCTTTTTCTCCAAAGTTTGCATTCACTGTATAAACTTATTGAAAATTCCTGACATATTAGGGTTGTGTTGGAATCGGCAAGGACGTTTAAATCCTTGGAATCGGTCATAGTTTAACTACACTGTACACAGATTTGATGTTTTTTAACGTATTGTGTATTTCAAGTTTATTAATTATTACGTTATAAATATAATATATAAATATGTTTCTGATAACTTACGTAATCTGTTTTGATTAATGAAATTGTGTTCATTTCTTGTATGGCTGATTAACAAAATTATTTGTCGAAGTTATGCATATTATGGAATCTGTTTTGATTAACGAAATTGTGTACATTTCTTGAATGGCTGATTTATATATATCACAACATTATTTGAGGCATATTTTGGAACAAGTGCTATATATTCAAAATGAACATTACAAAATCTACTATAATTCTATATGATATGTCGTATCGTACAGGGAAGACACAAATACATATCAAATGCACGTGTCTTGAATACAGTTACAATACGCATGATGCAAACTGACATGCATTTATTAAATTAAATACACTGTATTGTACGTTTTGTCTACGTTATGAAAAGTGAAATATATATTCAAGTTCATGCTAAAATCACTGTCAAAACAAACTCCATTGTATCCGACGTAATTTGCTACCGCGCAGGGACATGTAACATGCGCAGCGACCCGTGAAAATTGCCCGCGGGTCAAGCAGTCGTGGATCTTTTAATTTATTTTCTTTTTTTTAAGTATTATTATCTACGCTAGAAGGCAGTTACCATTAATTTTTTATGTACTGTTTGGAATCGGCTTGTTAACTTAAGCCGTTAACTTTTAACTTCAACAAAGATTATTGTAAAATGGCACCGCGACATAGAGTCATCTAGCTAAAGGAAAACTATACTCTACTATCATAGAATTTTATTTAAAATTTTGTAAACTACTTCTTGGTTTGAAGGAAAGTACACCAAACTACATGGTTTATGGAGAATTGGGTACAAGACCACTTATAATTGATATAAAAATAAAGATGATTAACTACTGGTCGACTATGATGATATCTAAAGAAAGTAAAATGAATGTTATATGAAATCATATGCTATACCATGTATTTACAAACGAAAACAGAGCAGTTACATACTTAATGTTTATACAAAACATTTTAAATGAGTGTTGTCTTATATATATATGGAACTTGCAGCAAAATAACTTGTATCCACAATGGATAAAAGCGCAAGTTAAACAAATATTATACGAACGATTTTTACAGAAATGGAATCATGACGTTTTTCATTCTTCAGTGTCAGTATGCTATAGAATATATAAAAAAGAGTTTAATTTTGAAAAATATCTTGAATTATTGAATGATAACGAAAGATTATTAATGTGTAAATTAAGAACAAGAAACCATAAATTTATTGTTGAAACTGGTAGGTGGAATAATATAGAATATCAAAACAGAATTTGTCCTTTTTGTGATACAAACGATATTGGTGATGAATTTCATTATTTACTAAAATGTCCATTTTTTACGCTGGAAAGAAGGTTATATATTAACAAGCAGAGTTCAATCTACGATTATTATTCGTGGGTCCTTTTCAATGGTTTTTGTGAAAACCATGGGTCCCACAGTGTTATAGATACCCATTCCCGGAAATTTCATGGGTCCTTTTAAAATTCTGTGAGTACAGGACTCGGGATGCGCACGTAGTTTTAACACTGAACAAGTACTACTATACGCAACCAAATATTCTAAAATTCTCACTACTTATGAATTCTGTTAATATTAAAACATTAAGAAATTTATGTAAATTTATCAAGGTTATTTTCCAAAAGAATTTATGATTTGTCCTTCCATATATGTACATATTTTCTACTTGTCAAATTTTTGAAATTGATATTTATATATTATGTTTCTCTATTCAATGTATTTGTCAAAGAGAACTAATAAAGAAACTTAAAACTTGTCACGATAAAATGAGGTGTGTTCTCCTTTCAAGACTCTCGGAGTCATTAGTTGCCGGACACCTAGATATCCGCATTTCGGTGTCAGGACATGTATTGTGGTAACGAGACTTATTTGGTGCGTGACGTAATCGACCCTTTGCGAGGCAGCGCAGCTCATCACTATCAATGCTTGCATACGGCGCTCGACACACCTACCTGTGATTTTCAAAAACGTCTTTTCAGCGATTGGGGATTGTTGCTACGTTTCTCTGATTTTTTTATATTATTAAATAGCATTGTCATGAACTTTCGTTTTCTTACAAAATATCAAGCAAGGCGGGACGAAAGCGTAATTGTGAGAACCGCGATGGACAACGTAACCCTGTACAATTTCACCTGGATGCGGAGGCTGGTGGATAATTATGTATATATAATGAGGGTAAAACTTTCGTGTAGATTTCTTACTTTTTTGCAATGATTTATGCATTCTTTCTAAAGACTGTAGTAAAAAGTAACACATACTTGTATTCATCTTAGCGATTAAAGGCCCACTACCGTTCCGAAACGGCTTTAAATTTTTAAAGTGGGAATGTAAAACAAGATCGATAATTTTGTAGAGTCTTAAGAATTATTAACTTACCGTTAATACTATATTTATCATCACCTTCTGAACGATTTGATTAAAATAAATAAAATGTTTATTTTCATAACGCGGGTCGCATTATGTTTCCCGCCGTCGTCCTAAATACCGGGCGGTAGTTGACTATCACTGCGCCAGACGGCAAAACAGCGAATTGACTCTCCATTGTTTTCACATATTACGCAGGAAATCTTGCATATGTTTGGTGTCGTAACCTTGTTTTAGGTCATCGGTACGCATTTTCTGATGTTATTAATGGTTTTTTAAGAAACCTTTATATTTTGCTCCGGAAAGGTAATGGGCCTTTAACATTTTTCTACATATTTAATTCTCCCTCTCTCTTTCTTTCTTTCTCTGCCTCCCTCTCTGAGTGACAGGTCACAGCACTTATAGGTTCTCGCCATGTCTGCTAGTGTGATTATCCTGTTTAGACAGGAATTCACACTAGACCTATACACGGTGGAGAAGGTTAACGGAATCGTGATGCACCCTGACTTACGAGGCTCGACTTACGGGGCGCTTATATTAGGCGGCACTAGTAGGAGCACGAAGCGAGAAAATGGCCGACAATAATTGTATACACTTTATAGACAAAGATATTGAAAGGGAACATTAACATTGAAAGTTGCTAGTAGACGTAAAAATTTCTCTTTATGAGTTGCAAATTGGTTGAAATCTTAGCGAAGTACGGGATTAGCTGGGCGGGTGGTTACGTTAAGTATAGTAATCTTCAGAATTTAAACCAGAGACTTAATAGTTTTACTGTAATTTAGTAGACATGTAATATTCTATCATAAATTTTGATTCATATATTGTATATGGGGGGTGGGGGTTTATACGTATCGACATTAAATCTACATTGAAATCACGCAAAAACTGCAGATAATTATAACATTTAAATTTTGTGGAACTACACGTGTAAAAATTCATGTTGCCAGAAACATTTTAATTGTCAATCTGTTTTAGTGCATTACAAACACAATAATTACTTCTTTTTATTTATTTTGAATTCCAGAACGGTTTAAGAAACACAACTATGTACATGAATTATAGGAATGAATAAAAATCACGATTTTGATCAGATATTAATATTTCCATTCCAGGTTCTGCATCCCATTGAGAACATCTTGGGAAATTTCTGTTATCGTTGAATCCATTTGTATGTGTATGCTTATAAGAAGTTTACTTGAGTAAAAAGTATTGTTTAAAACTAATAAATAAACAGGCCGCGATATTTCCCGTGAGACATTGGGATTATCTTTCCTCGTGAGCTTTGAATCGATCCAAACTACAAGTGGAACCTAAAGTACTAATTGCCATCATTTATAAGTATGACATCGAACAAGTTTTATGTTGACAGCTGACGGCGGAATTTGAAGATAAAGTACATACTTTGTAGGACGTAAGACATTCGCTTCCTTTTGTTGATAAATACAATTTTATACGGACCCAACAGAGGGCCCTAAGACCAATTTTAGAGGTTTCTGATTTTTGATCTAAACCTCTTTTAAAACGTCTATAAATGGTCTCTGGTGGGTCCATAAATAAAATATATCAAATGTAGCTAATTTTCGGATCCCTGTGATATTACCATATATACATGAAAACAAGTCGATGCTTTATTTATGTATGTATGACAACAGAAACATGTACAAATGTATTGGTTTATGATAAATTGACATTTTTATCCGATTATGTGTCAAAGAAAGATTTGTTTTCCTGCACCAATATTCAGAATTTGTTAGAATAACGGCAGAATACTTAATTTTTAACAAGTTTCGGCAGGATTAGCTTATGTGTTTTTTTATTCAGTGTTAACCCTTAATATTAGGACTTTTCCTTAGAATTCCAATTCGATCAGAAAAAGTAAGTATTCTGCCGTAAAATTAAGTATTTTTCTGTCCGCTGTCGCCGCCGTGACAGCCGACTAACAAACAATCAGAGGCTATCAGTTACAAGTACCCACCTTTGTTTACATGCACGGCTATCTATTGCTGCATAGTCGGGGTCAAACTTTTCCGATGCGACAGTGAAATTGACACATTCGGCGATAGAATTAAATATTTCGTCGGTTATATTATACTTTCTGCGCGAAGATTAACAGATTTTCTGACTGACGTTGGTAATTATCGAGAGGACGCGCCGAGCCGTGACGGCCGAGTACACACGGCTTGCACAGGTAAACATTAGGTTTGTGAAACGGGCCAAGCTATCCCATTGTAGACTACCCCTGTGATATTTATGTTTACGACATGCATGTACTAAAACTACTTTATTTTTCTCTAATTCTTGCTACCTGGCGAAACATGCATTTTCAACCTTTTTTCGGGAGAGTTCCGATACGAGCGGTAAAATATGAATTACTGTTTGTACTGATGTGAATTGTGTTGATACTAAATGCTGTTCGAGGTTCTCGTTTCAGATATCGTAAGACCAGAGAAGAAGATCGAAGAAAATACCAGGCTGACGTTATGATGCAAAACTTATCAGCTGAAGAGGATTAATCTTGAAATAAATGAAATTATACGACATAAGTTCATGTGTTAATTTTTACCAATTTCCAATTTGTAAAGCTTGTCTACACACCTTGTATACATGGCTTCGATCTGCGATTGAAGACGATTCTGTAGTTCTAGGTCATTGATATTCAATTAATATAGTATACAAATGTACCTGAGGTTCTTGTTTCAGATATCATAGTGTAGGACAAGAGAAGATCGAAGGAAATACCAAACTGACGTTATCACTTGTGTTAACTGTTGAAAAACTGAAGAGGACAATGAAATTGATCGTGTTGATTTTTTTACATCCCTGAAAAACTTTGATATATTTTCCCTATAAATGGCGTTTTGTAACACCAATCCAAGGACGTATAAATTATACTATTATTATGTACTTATAAATCCTTGCACCAATCACAGAGTTCCTTTGATGTGGTCACAGGTAACCTTCAACCCCTCACCGATCTGTCGACACCCGAATGCCAATCCCACTCGAAACTTCCAACGATTAACAATGGATTTCATCAGACCAATATCACGCTTGCGCGTCATTGCGTAAGAAATCAATCTGATCATCAAATCCATTACAACATCTGTCAGTCTGCTCTAGACTATGTTCCTAATTTGATCAGTAATTAAAATAGTGATACCTCTGCAAACTTTGCATTTTATTACTGCTTATCCATACATCAAATTACAGATAACATATATACAAGTATTATCTATAAGTATCATATTTTAATATTAATGAATTCAGTGTATATCTTAATCAGTGCCGTCTATGAACAATACCTTTTAGAAAACAATTAGGGGCGTAATTAAATGCTCGACATATCATTGAGTAATAATACAAAGATATTTTACTACATACAGTTGAATTCTGGTGATTTTTATGAACGTATTAATCAGTATCAATTTCTAAAAAATCGAAGAAATGTCTGAATCCTCGACTCACTCATGTCACACAAACGCCACCGCCCCATGTATACAGACCGCACACCCCTCCCCGTCATGAAATAACTACACCCAGCGTGATCCACGACGACCTTTCTGTTCCTGTCAAACTTATCAGTACCTGGTCATCACGTGTTCAGCCACGCGAAACTGTAATATGGTGTGTTTTAACAGGTGTAAAAAAAATCCTCAAGAGACAGACTTATCTAATATATAAAAAAGAATTTGGATTTGAAAATTATCTTATAAAATTATCGGAAATGGATAGAGTATACATAACTAAATTCCGTACATCAAATTTAAAAGTTCCAATTGAGACTGGAAGACTGCGTTATGTTGAGAAACGTGAAAGAATATGCCATTTATGCAATGAAAATATCGGGGATGAATTTCACTCTCTTTTTGTATGTAAACACGAAGAAATAAAAAAAAAATATACGTATTAAATATATCCCACAGTATTATTATAGTAATCCCAGTCTTCATAAGATGGGTGGCTTTACAGGTATTTGTAATATCCAATTATTGAAGAAGGTGTCTCTATTCATTAGAAAAATGATGGTATTTTTGTAGATGTGAATAAAAGCTATGATAGTAGTACGGTATAAGTATTTTTAATTTTCAAATTAATTTTCCATATTTTAGTAATTGGTAATGATATATATTGTCCATCCTGCCACGTGCAGTTAAAAATGTAACTTGTATAATCCATGTAACACATTAATGTGTCTGGGAGACTATAATGAAATCTTTGAAACTATCTTCTGAGTTGCAGTGACATGGATTAATTACATATTAGAGTACCCGTTGACTGGTTAGACTAGTCTGTGAATCAAAAGCACGACAGGTGGGCTTTCCATGTGTTTTCGTGAGGTATGACCCCGTTGTCTTGGTCACGCTAGAACCCCGCGGCGATTTACGTGCCAAGCCACGCAACCGTATTAGTTCTCAGGTAACTTTCTGGGTACAACTCCGCCAATTTTCGTTATGGGTTCGTTGGAATGGCCACGCGTGTTAGAGTTGCCGCTGGCGGTTAATTGCCAACCTTTGTCCATGGTCCGTAAACATGAGGTTAAAAGAGAAATTTTAGTGATAGATTGGATTAAATATCCCTCTTGCTAAATAACATTTTTGTGGGAAATCGATTTTTATTTTTTTATACTAGTTGGGCGACACCTGAAGGAGTGTCGCGGATGAAATGAAGAGAAGAGAAAGGGAAGATAACTCTTGCTGTTACCCTTAAACGGGACCAATTCCATTAGGTTATTGTAACGTTTTTTTCCCCTGTGTGCTTATTTTGCCAAACCTTATCTGATTATCTTTAATCAGAATAAGGAGCACAAAACGTTTTTAGAAGATTCGTCCCAGACTAAGCGTTTCGACCAAAGGCAAAACCAGACTCAAGATGTTTTGTTTTAAAGATATTTTATTAATTTGAAGACATTAAAATACCAATGATGAATCCACCAACTTTTTCTAGTAATTCAAATTATTATGGAGATTTGTCTTGTCTTTCTTTAGTGTAATAGAACCCATTCCCAGAATTTTCCAATTCTGGTGAAGTAGTATTACCATGGTTGCTCTTGGTGAAATATTCTGGTTCTAATGACACTGAAATTTAGATACCACTTATTTTTGGTAAATATACATTAGCAATATGTATAGATGTACTGGTCAATTTGTTTAAAACCATATATAACCAATATTTATTCCTTTAATTTTAGTGATACCGGATCCGGTTTTGTTACCAGTACCGGTTCTGTAACCGATACCGGTTCTCTGTTAACCGTTACCGGTTCCCAAGTATTTTCAAGGAATTTTTACAAAGTAGATAAATTATATTAATTTCATTATTTAGAAATTGAACAAATACTGGTTATCTGGTAAAAATTACCAATACCATAAAAATTCCAATAGAGAACTTAATTCTCTAAGATAGTTTTTGTTGGTAACCGATACCGGTTTACCTGAGTTACCATTAAAATATTGGTAAAGAGTAAAACCACATATTGGTTCTAATAATAAGAGCAACCTTGGTGTAACAACTAAACCAGGATTGGAAATAAGACTCGTTTCCTAATTTCCTTACCAATTCCGATTCGTTGTCAACCATTATTGTGGTTCTAGATCATTTGCTTTTGATTCCTATCAAGTCTGCGGGCTAAGCTCCGTCTAAGATTGGAATGCCTTGATAGAAGGGAGGCAACCGCTATTTATACTTTTCGCGGCAGCGCGTGCGATCGACCTTTTCCGGTTTCACGCACAGGAGAGTTCCAACTGTCGTTGTTGTTGACTGCCTTTCTTCGTGAGTGGACTATCATTAAAATAACCATCGGAAACTCTTTAAACAAGGTAAATACCTTATGAATCGTTCAATAAGGTTTCCATGTATGTTCCGTTGCCGTAGTTATTGTATAATTGTCATATTTTACTTCGTTTTTACATCCGAAGCGTAAAGTAAGCAGACTTCCGGGTTTTGGCACCCTGCCAATTTACCGGACAGCTTCAACTGGATTTGACCTTATTTACTCACTTCAGACTTGTTAATACATGACATCCTGTATATGAGTGAA
This sequence comes from Argopecten irradians, assembly GCF_041381155.1. Classification (NCBI taxonomy): domain Eukaryota; kingdom Metazoa; phylum Mollusca; class Bivalvia; order Pectinida; family Pectinidae; genus Argopecten; species Argopecten irradians. Next base: position 2,922 of record NW_027188576.1, on the reverse strand, counting down.
TTAATTACCCCTTTTAACATTTGTCAGATGTATTAACTTCTCTTCCGTGGTCAATTATGGTATATAAACCAGATTTAATTTCTGCCATGTTATGTGACATGCGTACCGGTCAAAACCGTTACGTCAGTCAAATATTTCGATTCATTCACATTTTGACGACTTTGTCTTTTTATTAAGGGAATCTAATATTCGTAACATTGCCCCCTTCCTTGTAAGACATTCGTCCCGAATGTAACTTTTCGAAATATTTGTAATTTTCTGCCACTTAATTGGCAATTAATTTTTGATTTCAGAACGAGGCTGGAGCATGTGCGCACCGGTACCGCAGACGACATGTTCACAGTCGGGCAATTCCCGATTACATGTACTTAAATGACTTAGAGGATTTTCTCCAGTGGTAACCCATATGCATATAATTCAACAAAGCCATTATGAAATTTGGAAAATGAATTTATATGGAGGATTTTCTTTGGATTTTTTTTCCTCAGGCAAGTAAAACTGTAGGTAACAAACAACAATGATTATTAATGTAGTAACATATGTACAAACTGTCTCAACTCTGAATGATTAAAGTAATGGACATCCAGATATTTCTGAAGTTAATATTGTAATAAATATGTAGTAATATATTTAATTAAATTTGAATTTCTTTATGATATTAAAGTAAAAATATATTTTTCATAATCCATTTTCTTTGATGAATTGATTATTTAAAAGAAAAATATTTGATGTGAATTTGAATAATGATGATAATTTAGATATCTACTAATAATAGTTACATTTTGAAATTTGAGTGTCCTTTCTATATGTGATTCTTTAAAAGTCTTAATAAATTTAACATTGATGACACTGTCTATGAATTGTCCAGTTTCATTTCCTCTAACTGCTGCTTTACAGCGTCCCCTAGGGTGTCAATTTCCAAGTAGTCACACTCGGCCAAAAGTTCTTTGAGGTGAAAACGGGTGACGGGCAATAGGAGTTCACTATTGGGATTTCTAAGGTAATTTAAAATGGTCCTGTAATGCTTGGGATCCCTATCCAGAAAATATGTGAACACACTCTCCTTATTGTAAGGTTGAACCGTTTTACCACGGTCATCCATCATCCTTGCCAAGACTGATGTAGGTTCTGTGAGGAGGGTGTTGGGGCATGTTTCAAAATGAGTCCCTCCCACGTTCAGCATTACTCTCTGACTCTGGTTGACTGCGATGGTGGCCAATTTGGTGTCAATCTTTGAGAGGATCTTTGTTGGCTCATATCTTACATTCGCACTTGTTTCAGAAACGGCATATTCCTCTAATTCCTCTGAGTCCAATGTTATTGCTAAATCGGCTGGAGGCACGGTGGAGCCACTCACTGATGTCGCCGTACTCTCCACTTTACGGAACTTGTTGTAGACGGCCTTAGGTTTGGTCGGTTTCCTGACGGGGGCACACTCAAGTTCGACCACCACGTCCTCTACAGCCTTCCGCTTCAGAGTAAGCTCAGTCGGCTTTCCTCTGTTGGATTTTGACGGGACCGGAGCAATGACATCCTTAATAGGTTGCTTAGTCTTGCGGATTCCCTCATCGAAAACTTGAGGCTTCCTAATCACCAGGACGTCCTTATGTCGGTTCTGTTGGAAGGACTCAAACTCTTGTCTTTCCTCCTCTTCGAATTTCATAGTTTCCCTTTTCACAATATGCAATGGACCTCTAGGACAGCCAGCGTGCTTGGAATCTGGTCGGGAGAATGTCATCTTGCAAATGGAGCATCGGTACCCGAAACCCGAGTGGGAGGATGTCAGGTGCCTTTCGCAGAGTGACCTTTTTCCAAATTCCCTCTCGCATCTAATGCACTGGAATACCGTGACCTGCAATCAAGAAATTAATCTGGTAAACTGCTTGTAACTTACTTAGTATAGTTGTACTTTACAGAGTTATCCCCCTTTACCAATTAGGTTTATTCTTACCCTCATAGGGTTTAAGATAGTTATGATGAACCACCTTTGGTTTTGATTTGGGACCCTTTTTTACTCTGTATATAGCGTCATTTAATCTGTCTAACACTACATATGGACCTTCCCACAGGCAACACAGTTTTGAACCATTTGCTTTCCGTGAATTATATAACCATATTGGATCTCCTTTTTCATACTTGTTGAGATTGAGATTCCTATCATGATTCTTCTTCATGTGTGTGGTTGATATTTTTATTTTTTCACGAGCAAATTCATGTATTTTGTCTAGCCGTTTTGATAGGTCATATGCATAATCTGTATGTATTTTGTCTATTTCAGCCTCAACCCTGCCCAGTACAAGATCTACTGGTAGTGTGATTGATCGGCCAAAGACCATTTCATTTGGTGACACTCCCAGTGACTCATGATCAGCTGAACGGTATGCCATCATTAGTAGGTAAAGGTATTCGTCCCAATCCTTAAGATTTTTAGAGACAAATGCTGATAGCATAGACTCAATTGTGCGATTGGCCCGTTCGATCATTCCGTCAGACTGTGGTCTGTATGGGGTTGTACAAGTTTTGTTGATACCGAGTATTTTACAGATTTCTGTAAATACATCTGACCGGAAGTTTGTTCCTCTATCAGAATGTAGTTCGGCTGGACAACCAAATATGGTTACCACTCTTTCAATGAACTTGTTGGCTATGGTTGTGGCTTGCTGGTTCCTCATTGGGATTGCCTCAACCCATTTTGAGAAATAATCTCCAACAACCAAAATATACATGTTTCCTTTATTGGTTTTAGGTAGGGGACCTATAACATCTATAGCCCACCTCTCCATGGGAGATCCCACAGTGTACGTCTGTAGTGGACTCTTACCCTTTTTGTTTGGGTTCTTCCGAACTGCACATTGGTCGCATATTTTACACCAGTGTGTAATATCTTTACTCATTTTGTACCAGAAGTACCTATCTCTGATC
>NW_027188575.1:0-18864 GCF_041381155.1 Argopecten irradians | reverse complement strand
ATTCTCTTGTAAGTTAGTGGGAGGCCAAACCAGTCTAGCGAGGGCAATTTTCTATTTTTGGTTTCCCCCCCCAATGTTGTGTTGGAAATAAACCCCAATCATACTATCTCTTTGAGGATAATTTTCTCTTTAAAAGATTATAAGTGCGTTTAATATGTCTTTAAAATACTAAAAAAACGATTTTGGAAACTATAACTTGTTATGCTAAAAAAAAGGTCACAGTGGACCTCTACCTGTTTGTATAATGCCAAAATATCATGTACAGGCAAAAAGATTTACATCTGGATTGCTCTGACACTTGCTAAACACAAGATGACCAATGAAGCGGTAGTGATGACGTGGTGTTAGAATAATAGAACGACAAGAGCTGCTGGACATAACACCGCTTTGCGCCACTATGATAACCAGTGTTTACAACCTGCAAGGATAATAGGACATCACAAAGGAAAGTTCATTTTGATCAACTATCTCGAAACAAAAGCATTTCCAGTAGCCTCACATTGGATCTTCAAAACAACTAACCCATTTACTCTGTATTTCAAGCGGAGTGGGACAAAGGGGTTGAAGCCAACTTATTTCCTTTATTGATCGGAGGAAAAAAATGTTTTTCAATGACGAACGGCCCATGGTTATGCATACATATAGCCTAAATGTAGTAGGACATTTGAGTGCATCAACAGACATCTAAATGAATGGAGACTAAAAGGTATCTTGTGTGTCGACTTGATCCTCGAAAGCTTTAAGAAAAAAGGTAAAGAGCGGTTTTGCTCGAAGAATCGAAAAACATAGTCACTTCGATGAAACATTTAAAAAAAATGAAAATGATTTAAATCGATGACTAAACAAACATGAACGATAAGGTTCTCGCGGTTCCTTACACACCAATCAAGTACAATCCACACACACGTGAGGTTGGTCTAAGCAACACAAAAAAGATCTCTTCACTTGGCTATGTTTACGTCACAGCGCTTGCTTGGGTGCCTGTCCAACCTTGGTTTTTGTTTATATTTCTTCTGACAGTTAGAAAATTGAGGTGCGGTACCGAATTAAACTCAGAATTGTCATTTTTAAGTCAGCAAAATGAAAAAAAGCTAAAATAGACAAATGTTAGGTTGGAAATGCAGAGACAAAACGATGCATTAGAAAGGATTTTTATAAATCGTAGATATGAATGTTTGATCCACTGGCTTTTCATCACTATATTTCTAAAAGAAGTTATCATGGGTCAATAGCATAATCTCCATAATGTAACTCGTCCATTGCCACGGTCACAACACATACAACTGATCTTTCTCGGACGGTGCCACAACGCCACTTACGGATATAACATTTTAAACGGGAATGGGCCCCCAAAGGAAAAAGCTAGTATTTTTCACATGTCACGCGATACGGGTTCCAATACAGGGGCTGTTGCAACGTGTGTGTCTACGTGTCTTCACTTGAATATACCGAGAGGGTCAGCTGTCAACGTTGTTGGGTGTTCCATACACTTGAACGACACCAGTGTCGCGCAATTATTGTTTAAGGAGCTGACAGCCGAACATAAATGACATACTTGAACATTAAAACAATAGACTATTCCCTTAAGTAACACAATCCCTGTAAAACAAAACGAGGGAAAAGAATCTCAAAAAGACTCAAGATTAACGGAGAGCCAAAGTACCAAAATAAAGTCCACATGTACATACAGAAACTGAAACAGATAACTTTCGAGACAGCGTCCAAGTATTGTAAAGGTTTGGTACGCTTATTCACTTATCGGTATGAAGACCTATGTCTTTCATAAAAAATACCGGATTGTTTCACAAGTACGAAATCTTTTAGATAGTCTCATTTGCACATATACACATTTTATCATTTTTTCTCGAAATTAATGATTCATCCACGGATCCATACATCAAAAACATCTTTTCTATGGCTCTGTGAAGGAACAGTTACTGTAATTGATAATAAAATATATTGATTGAGGAGTAACATACATTCAATAATTTTAAAAACATAAAATCAAAACCTCTTTCACCCTAAGAAAGATTCGTTCGGCGACATCCGTACTGTAAAATTACGTTCAGAAGCTGAGATGATTCTCTACCAAATTACGGTCGTGGTTTCCGCCAATTAATTGTTTAAATAGCGCTTCGTGTGGTTTGTGCCATTTTCGTTCGAATGCTATAGGCTACCAATGGCCCAAATAAAACAAAATTTTCCAAGACCTTCTTCAATCAATTTTCAGTTTCAGGTTACTCGTCTGATCATCTCCAGAGAACCGTACAATGAGAACCCACTCATTGAAACTATATTAAATTCGAAAATTGCAAGTGACAAGTTCTAGAACCCATTACATGGAATACCGTTAATAGTTTGTAATTAATGTATGGTAACATCTGGTTTTACCAATCGTGAAGCACCCAAACGAAGACGGGGACTCTACAATTGTTGTATATATTTTCTTTGGCAAAGTATTTTTAGACGTCCCAATGGTACAATATTGCAACTGTTTTCGGGTTCATTGTAAAGTATGAAATAACACAACAAGCAATCACAAATGAAAATGAAGTTAGCGAACTGGACACCAGTATTACATCCATCCGAGAGTTGTGGTAACGCATCTTCACTTTGTATGGCCAAGTAATGTAATAGCAAATTGGGCAGTCTCGATCAAAACAACTTGTCGGGCGAACAAAACGCCTGTACTTTTTCATAGCCCTTGGATAAATGATACATGTACATATTAATAAAAATGTATATTTAACTGGATTGTAAACCCAAATAGCCACGAAAGAGTCTTCAGAAAAAGACCATTCAGTTTTCTTCTCTGCTTTTCTCTGTTTAGCTCGTCTGCCTCTATGTCACTATTTCGACCTGGCCGAAACGATCAGTTTTTGAAGAGACCTGTGAATCAATTAGAATATAATTACATGTTAGATATTATGGCAGATCCAATTATATGGTCATAACCTCAACGGCCATAGACAACATCACACTAACGATGTGCCCTATAAAAAACAGTCTGCGAGACGAGGCCTTATTTAGGGTATCGGAGTGGGGTCAATTTTTTATATTTTTGTTGTACTATGCCCATCTTGAGACAGTTAATGGACTAATCTGTCGGTAGATCCTCATATTCCGCTATTTTTATCGTGAATGTACTACATACGTAGTTTTACAAACCGTAAATCATCCTTGACAATCTTGTTTGATACTGACCTATCTCTATTGATCATGTTTCAAAAAATTTGAGCCAACGGAGAACTGACAATCTACTGTTCCAAGTGAAACTAGAAACTCTACGAAGACAAACGGGGTGCTAACTGGTACGGAAATCTGCGCTGCGGACTGCAATTACCTGAATACCACGAAATGAAGGCCGGATTAGTAACACGTATGCTAAATCTTGCGAAGATCTAGATCGTCCCGCGAATGGTTAATCGGCGGGCTTTCTGTCGTTCTTTGACTATATTTACTAGTAGAGTTGAAATTCGACCAAACAGAGTGAAGGTGATCTCTCGCACAATTCTTTATTCTGTGTAGGGAGAATGCCCCCCATAATTGAACAAAAATGGTGAATTCAGGACAATTGTTCGATAATATTAACTAGCTTATGTTTTACATGTTAAAAATGAGCCTTGTACGATAACGATGAGACCGAACTTCCTGCACAAACCAGAACCTGCCACACAATATAGTGTCCAAGCGAACATATTTGATCACAACATTCTAAGATCAAGTCGTAACAAAAAACGATGAAATAGCAAATGATCGAATTATAGCAACAATTTCCTAAATCACACCATCAGTCAAGTCCTGCTAGACATTTATTGTTTCATGTCCGACAAATACAAATTGAAAAGTAGACATTTGTTCACCCTAAACATGAAAATCAGAAATACGGTCTGTCGAAATGGTAAAATCTACAATGATTTTTTATGTCAGTACAATCCCACCACCATACTACGCAAATGTTGTGAAATGCAAATATGGATATTCAGTATATTAACCGACGTATAACTCATTCGTTGTATACAGTAAGTGTTCAGACATTTCCAAAGCGCTAACGGGAGAAATCAGTCAAAATACGTTGAGATCTATTGTTCAGATCGGTCGACCTGGAAGTCTAAAGAGGAGCCAACTGTCATGTGACGATCATCAAGGAAAGTGTCCATGAAAAAATTGAGCAATTGTGTATCATTCAATCAAATCGCAAAGTAAGTGCAAAGCAGGGAATGCTACATTTAGGGAGTGTGTCAACTTGAAACTAAAACTAAAAGGTCAAGAGACAAGTACGATTTATTACCCATAGTGAAAACCCTCCGTTAATCTGTTTAAACAAAAAAACAAGCAGATACGATGGACAGCAAAACAGTCGGATGTCTAACTCATGAATCTCGAACAGGTACATAAAAGACAAGACCTGGGAACTACTGAAGATCAGTTCTAACAAATGTGTTTCTGGTACTCATTTTTGTTCCGAATACAGAGTAATTATAAATCAAGTGAAGCGTGTCCAAAAGATTCTGAAACATATGAACATTGTCTCCTTCTCAAACAAAATATGGAGTGTTGGGGTTATGAAAAGAAAGCTAACCACGAACAAGACTTTGAAGGTGAATTAAAGTAGCCTATGATTTGATCAGGTCACACGTACATAAACACACGCCAGAGAAAAAAAATTTTTCATATAATTCACTTTCATACTTTACATGACCATTTAGCAACAGATTGTTAGTTTTTGAAACTCACGGAAGAGTGTTTAAACAATAAATAGTATCTAATCAAACTACATATCAAAAATTAGAAGGAGATCACAAGAGTGAAAAACGATGTCAAGGTCATTAGTAGATGCTAATTGGTAAATTATCATTAGTGAAAGACTAACTACTTGGTGCATTCGAGGTAACCCATCAACATAATTTTAGAAAATCTTTGAACCGCAAATAGGACCGCTTGCGGCGCTCTGGGCATCTAATATTTTGCTCCGGGAATCCAGAACAGTACAACGAACTCTCGAAATTGACATTGCGTAAAGGTGCAATTCCAGGAGGATGATAAAGAAGAGAGTAAAAGTGAAAACCCAGAATTTTCTTTGCCGAATAAGAAAAATGAAGAGGGCAGAATATATAGCCCCAGCTGATCCATCAAGAGATGAAAGGTTTCTAACAAAACTGCAGGATCAATTGAATAAAAAAATAAAAATACAAAGTCCACACCCGTATTAAAAACAAGATATGGCAATGGTGCCGTCATAACACATCTATAGGTCTTGAAACGATTCAACCCCCTAACATGTGTATCAATCTAGCTGGATGGAGCCCCTTGTACAAAAGGGAAATAATTTACATTTGATTACAGAAGCCGATAATGTATTATTACTATTATGATGTCACTTGACATTTTTTAGATAATTTTATTAAAATTTACAACCATACATTGTCTAAAACCAGATGATATTTCCTGTTTATTGTTACATCCTTTCATTCCAAACCAACTGTTTTGTAGCTTTTCACATTAGCTTCAACTGACCTATTTTCCTGCGTATCGCCCAGCGGCTATAATACACATTTTTTAACACTGCACAAACAAGATGTAAATTTGGCGGGCTATCTCGGCTATCCCTGGCGCGGGCTTTAATGGGTCAAAACTAATATCCTAAGGTATGTAAAAAATGACTATATGGTATGCTTGTAACAACTATATCAAATGAACTTAGAAAATTAGTTTCAATTAGAACTTACGTACTCTATGGGGCCGAAAAATATATTCCGCACGATTACAATAATATTTTTATTTTATTTTTTTTTAATTTGAAAAACCTAAAAAACCCTCAACAAAAGATATGATGTGATGATAAGCTTTAACATGTCTTTGAATAAACTAGCTAACCCCTTCAAAATGAAAATCACTATAGCATAAAGAATTACGTAATATTACCAGTACATTCTACATATGCACAGTACTTTAAATTATTACATCGACGTAATAACCGGCGGGCGATCTGCCGGTGGGGGTTATCTCGAATCTACTTAGAAAATCACCTGATTTTGATTCCCGCGGTGGGGGCCTATACCTAGTGCGGAGCTAATACGCACGAAATTACCGGTACACGATTTTGGTCAGTTTAACATTGTGGGACAACGCGGCCTTGGTTCATATTAGGCACATGTTGAGCGAGCGTGCATAAGGTTAAAAAGGTTAGGATTAGCAAACCCTATTTGGGAGTTAATGGAATATTACTTACTTATTGTGAATTCAATCCCATTTCATCACAAAATACAATTCAAACAATTGTGATGATATACACAATTAACACCTTATACAAAACTTACCTCAAGGTTGAAAGTTGTTCGGATTACTCCAAATGTTTCTTTCTGTTACTTGTCCATCACCAGATTGCCCTACATTAACATTATAGATTGTAGTATTATCTGTGGAATACATGTATATACAGTAGTATTATATTGTTCTATGTTGTTATCTTTGACTTTACCATTTGATAACCTAAATGCACATCGCATCGCTTGGTATTTTAATATTGCTATTAAAGGAGGGGGTATCACTTTGGGCTGTTTTACGGCCACTCAGTGAAAATAAGTTTACTTAAAATAAGTAAAATAGTTTGCATGAAGATACATTTAGGGTCAGCTGCATATTGTATGCTATTCAGAATTCCAAATTTAGTCACCTTTCACAATCATGCAGTGGGGGTAGCAGGCATCATTCTAGCATCCTACCTCAGTGAATGCGTTGCTTTAAATTAAGCTCATAAAACAAGTCCAAATAATCAAAATATCCTGCTTTAAAAATAGGAAAACAACATATGCTTTGTGACAGATGATACCATTCATTGAATATGGCCCAATTTATGCATGTGACCTAGCCAATTTGACCCTAGGATGTAATCATCTTCAGCAGATCATGTCCAGATCCCATAGTATTTAATGCTAAATAGAATAATTGCTTAACTAGGTCACTGTGAACCTACTTTTTGAATTTTTCATCAGTTTTCTGAACTGAACTTCACAAACCCAATATTTACAGGCAAAACCTGCAAAAATGTTATCTATATTCTAGTTTTTAATTTATTAGGACTTAAATAATGAAAATGTGAATTTTCACACTTTGATCTTTGACCTCTGAAATTACCATGAACGTAGAAAAAATCGGATATTCTGAATAGCATACAATATGCAGCTGGCCCTAATGTATCTTCATGCAAAATATTTTACTTATACTGAGTGGCTGTTAAAACGGCCCAAAGTGATACCCCCCCTTCTTTAATTAAGTTTTCATTAAATATGAATCATACAAAGCTTAAGCATGAAGGAAAAAGTGTAATGTTTAGTTAATTAACTTTTTGCGTGCCATTCTTTAAAGAGAGTGTCTCAAGTCGCAGTTGAAAATATATGACATCACAATAAAAACAATCTTGGAAGTGAAAATTCCAATCGTACGATTTGTTTATCTTTTTTTCTAGTGATATGCATAGAACTTACATCTTGTTGACGTTGTCCGGAATTCACCGCAGTTTCAACTGGGTCGCCAGGGTTTTCCATCAGGAACTTGTTTGTTCTCTAAGTTATCCTAAAATTACAGTACACTTGTTGTTATCATTTAATTGACTTAACCTAACTGCACATCAAATCGATTGACATTTTACTATTGAATTGATCTTTACGTTATCAGTAGATAAAAAAATGGAAGGATGTTTATAATATCCTAAATTGAGATTATTTTGGATGTAGTCATATTTTGGTTTATTTGGCGTTTTGGGATGTAAGAGAAAAAGGGAGAGTACACTAACATTTTGGGACTTACCCAACGTTCTTTGTAGATGAGGATCAGACATTGTACTGTGAATTACACACAATTCTCCTCCCCCGACCTTATCAACTATCCTCTAATATCAGTCTACCATTTAGGACATATGTACCAGGCTATCGAAGCTCGACGCTTTGGACAATATGTCTAGTAGACTCTGAAATTGAAATCCTATTCGGGAAAATTGAAACGGAAATAAGGGAGATAAAAAAAAAAAAATGATCACCAAGGGTTGTACGATTAGAGGGACTGGAATTTAGCAACTCCGTCTTAGAAGACAGACTGGGCAAATTAGAGTATGAGAGAGACATGGCTCGAAGTTACGAACTTCGCGAGGGGCTTCTAGAACTACAAACGAGGTCCATGGACGATAATTGATTTTTGGTGGCTAAGGAGAAACTGACCAAGAGGAAAACATAGAACGAGTGGTCAAAGATTTTATTAAAACCGAGCTCGATATCACGGAGGAAATAGATTTTCAAGAAGTACATAGGTTCAGAAAACGCGCAGACGGCAAACCAAGATCTATTATGGCCAAGTTTGTACATAGACAAGATCGTGATCGCGGCCTGAATGCAGCTCCTGCAAAACTTGTTTCAAAGCGACAATTAAACGAGCAGTTTTCGCCGGAGATAAACGATTTTTTAAAGAGGCTAATAAGCGACAAGTGCGACTTCAAACTGACAATCTGTTCATTGACGGCCGTCAATATCATACACATCCACAACATCATTGTCCAGATTGGAGCCTAAATCATGTCAGAACAAACCAACAGTACTTCTACCCTTTTGTGTACTAGTAAAAATTTACTTTTTTGACTTGAAAATTTCTGTTACTCAACATATGTGGTATAAAGCAAAAGCTTATAGTCCCAGAATTCCTAGATCTTATACAGTCCTATATATTTTTGTTTGTATTGAAAGCAAAACTGACGAATTTGATATTTTAAATGTTCCTGATAGTTATTCTTATTATGTTAAGAACAGGAAAAGTTCTGTAAAAATCTTGCGGAATAGTAATAATATACAAAACTGAGCTCAAATCGTTGTTAAACTTTCAATTATATCCCGCCTGATAACTCAAAACACTTTTCACGTGAGGCTTTTACTGAAATTAAGAACGAGTTGATTAAGCTTCCCAAAAAGTCAGCCCTAATTGTTCTAATTAGTGATTTTAATGGAAAACACAGACACTAGTCCGGACTTTATCAAGCTGTTTAAACAGTAATTTATAGTTCTGGAATCCTGGACAGTCGGCGTTATTAAACAATTTTATAAACACAAAGACGATAATAGAGACCCGGACAACTATAGAGCAATAACTTAAGTGTCGTGTTTTGGAAAAAAATTTCACTGCAATTATTAAAGAAAGGCTAAATTACCACACAGAAAAAATTAATTTTATATGCAATGCGCAAGGTGGATTTAGAGAAAATTATTCAACCACGAAAAAACATTTTATCCAGCACTCACAAATCTCTTTATATCTCCCATATACTGTTTATTGATTTTAAAAAAGCATTCGTATCTATATGGCGTGTAGGGCTATGGAAAAAGTTGATTGCCCAAAATATATTTACAATTTACATTTACAATTTGTATTTGAACACCTAAGTTTGGTGTTAAGAATGGAAGCGAAATGTCAGATTTTTTCATATGTAATGTCGGAGTAAAACCAAGTGAGAATTTATCTCCGATTTTATTTTCCTTATTTTTAAATTATTTAGATTTTTTTAGATGAAAACAATGTTAATCCATTGTAAGAAATTGAAGCTGCATGCGTTACACATTATATAACATGCATTGTAAAAAAAAAAAATGATATCTGAACAAACTTTTAATATTATCTTGTTGTACGCCGACGATACCGTCATGATGTCGGAATCAAGAGATGGTCTCAAAAAAAACCACTTGATTGTTTCCATAGACACTGCGAAACATTCTATAAACTGTTAAAAAAAACACAAAAGCAGTGATATCAAAAAAGCAGAACACATACATTTACTTTTAATAAATGATATAGACAAAAAATTGGAAGATTTCTACTCATATCTTGGCATCATATTCAATTATAATGGAAAATTTTGCAAAGCTAAAAATAAGTTAATAGAACAAGCGAATAAAGCACTTTATGCTCTATACAGGAAAATCCGAAATGTTTCTCTTCCGATTGATATCCAACTTAAATTGTTTGATTCACTTGTGGCTCATATCTTACTGTATGGTTGTGGGAATATGAAAATACTCAAATTATTGAAGAAAAAAAACCACATGTTATTTTTTTTAAATATCTTAAACTTAAGAAATAATACACCAAAAGTTATGGTTTATGGCGAACTAGGATAATATCCATTAGAAATTGAAATTAAGACAAGAAATGTGACACAAGCTTATTCATAGGAGGCGGTAAACTGTCCACTATTAGTTATATAGTCAGTTACTGACCCCCTATATAAAGGCATAGTGGGTTAGTAAGATTTATAGGGGGTAAATATCTATAAACAGTTTCAATATTGAACAATGAGAGACTGTGGCGGCCATCTTGGATGCTGGTCGGAAAAATGAAACCGGTCGACACATCTGCAGGTCACCAGAAATGACCTCGCAAAATTTCATAGCGATCCGACATATAGTTTTCGAGAAAACGGTCGGACAAAGTCGCGGCGGAAAAAGAAGAAGAAGAAGAAGAAGAAGAAGAAACGGAGTAAACACAATAATTTCCCCACTCCGTTGGCGGAACTTAACTATCAACAATCCTATAAGGAGATAAGGGTATACAAACGCGGCAGCGAACGGAGCTATAGAAAACCCGTGTATTCACTGAAGCGCTAAATTGTAGACTGTCAAGCAAAGGAAAACTCGTCACGTTTATACCGTTTCCTAATTGAATAATGTATTCACACATATTTATGGGACGAGTTGTCTTAACTTTATACAAGGGTCCCATTTGACAACATCACTTTAGCTTTATACAGGGAGATCCCATTCCACTACAATACTGATAATTACGCGTAATTCTTACTGATTTCAGTAATATATGGAATCTCCAAAACACATGCAATTTTAGCAGACAAGTTGAAATCATATATCAAGCAAATATTGATTGACAACTTCATTCAACATTGGAATAACGATATTGATAATTCATCTCGTGGTAAAAACTATTCAGCCTTAAAATAAGTGGGAACTAGAAATTCATCTAAAAATTGTATACAGAAGAACGAAAAACTTTATGTAAATTTAGCACTTCGAATTTTAAGTTACCACTGGAAACCACAGGGATATGAGAATTAGTTACAGGCCACAGTTGTATATGTTTGAAAAGTAACGGCGAAATCCATATATAGATGTACAACGTTCCGAAATGATAGACTTTGTATAGCCGGCCAATGAGATAGCAGCCGATCGCGAAGACTCGCTCATGCATATTATATCGGCCACACCGCCAGGATAGATATTAATTAGCTGCTGTTCAAGGTGTTTGTCATAATGGGGCTCATATCGTCTTAATGACGGCACTATGTATATTCCGTCTTTGCATATTACAGAGTTACCTTCAAAGGAAGTAAATGTCATTCATATTAACAAACTTGGCTGTCCCTCATCTCAGCATGCTACATGCGCCCAAAGAAAGTCTCTAGGCTATTTTGCCCCTATGACCTTGAATGAAGGTCAAGGTCATGTATATTAACAAAATTGATAGCCATTTATCTCAGCATGGTACATGCCCAGTAAAAGGTTACTAGGCCTTCCAAAACTTTTAATGGCTGTTTTAAAAAAATGCACTTTTGAATTTTATCCATATTCCCAACCGGAAGTTGACATTTCAGAAAAAAAAGTGTTACATTAGTTGTTCGTTCGATTTCAGTTCTACATACCATATCCAAAAATAAACAAAATTCGTCAAGCCGTTAACGAAATAAATAAATACAAACTTCACAGGGAAAATAGTATTAACAGCATTTTGACCATAATAGTTTATAATTATAGTAGATATTTTTTTTATTTTGGCAAGATGGCACTCAGTCAAACGGATACTTCTCTATAGTTTAACAATGCTTAATACATAGTCCAATACTTTAAAAATAAAAATCGAAGAAGACTTTAAATAAGTGCTTGTGGTATAAATTTTCCGTTTTGATGTTTGTCAGTTAAGAAAGGTTTTGTGAACAGTTTTTTTGTAAACGAATCTGTTCACATCTAGAAAACCAGAAGTGACTTGAAATGTCCTGTTACAAGTTTTACAGTTTTCATAAGGTGTTACAAGAATATGAAACATATTACGCCTTCTTATTAACATTTCATTATATTAAACACGAGTTACTGTAACGGTATATTAATCTATATAACTGATATGATGTTTAGCCAGTTATAAGACCAAAGTTTTTTTGTCTGTTTTAATATTTGCCTGGTACAAATTATCATTGAACCTTCTTAATAAATCTTACAATACCGCTGCCAAATGTGCTGTGGTGCGACAATGCTTATTTTTTATGACGCAAGACTGTAACCTGTCGCTATTAATATAACACAAAAAACCTATCATTCCACCTGCTCTACAAAACTTATATTGTATAAGACCGCTGTCAAATATTTATATCGATATATACACAACAACAGGACAACTCTATAATATCAATTGGCCCATCCTATATAAATCTAAATAAGTTAGTATTCAGTGCTTTGATCAATTTTGATCTGGATGGGGTAAAGTCATAAAAAGATAATTTTTAAGATAACTTTAGTTTCTAAGATGGTATTTGTTGCTATTCGATTTAATTGTCTTTAAGACCAATGCCTTAAAGTCGTATCTGTTTTTGCTCTGTTTTTATTATTCGTTTGCATTTAAAGATGTATACAAAGGATATCCGAAATGGTAAGAGATATGCCAATGAAATGTGTCCCATAGTGCATTGCATAAGTTGAAGGTGTGACAGCAGCATTTCAATGTCGGCCAAAAATCTAATATGGCCGCTATGGTATCATATTCGGTTTTAATCTTTGTCAATATCTAGTTAACGACTTTACGAATTTCTTTTATTATTTGGATATGTCATGTAAAATATAAATTTGAACAAACAACTAATGTAGTATGTCAACTTCCGGTTTGAAATAACAGTCAAAGTTCAAAGGTGCAATTTCTTTCGAAAAAGTCATAAAAAAATCTTTTTCTCAAATTTCATATGACCTAAAGCCTGTAGCATGCTAATATAAATGGGTACCAAGTTTGATTGGTACTAAGGACCTTGACCTGAATTCAAGGTCACAGGGTCCAAAAAACCTAAGATCTTCAAACGACTTCTTGTGAAGTTCTGGAAGTCCTGTTATTAAACATGTTGCATGAGAGATAAGTTGCTACCAAGATTGTTAATATGAATGTCCTTGACCTTCATTTAAAGTCACATGAGCCAACGTAACCATTAATCTCTAAACAGCTTTTGAGTAAGATCGGGAAGGCCTAGAGAATTATGGGTCTGAGGCATGCTAAAGGGCTACCAAGTTTGTTGATATGAATGCCTTGACTGCCATTCAATGTCGCATGGTTCAAAAAACCTTAAATTTTTAAACTACTTCTTGTCAAGTTCTGAAAGGTCTAAAGAACTTTTATTGGCCCTGTATCATGCTGAGATAAAGAGCTACTAAGTGTGTTAGTATGAATACCCTAATGACGTTTTCTACTTTATTCATTAATCATGCCTTTGTCATCTAATTCAATAATATAATTTAAATGCTGCACTTGATACTTACATATCTGAGCACATGTACATATTTTAAATATTACTTTCAAAACAATATTATTCAGTACTTACTCTCTGATCCGACAATTAACGGGAATAATCCTCAACGTTGATCAGTTAGATAGGCTCTGACGACGAGAGCTCCAAGTCGGAGTTGTATTTACAAAAATGTAATCTGTCATGTAAGGTATATATATACGGTTGTTTGCATTATATTGTCAATGACAACTATGTGGAACTGTGCCAAAGGAAGAATTTTTAATATGTTAACATGTAGATATTGTGTAATATCATGCGTGTTGCCAGCACCAGTGAAACTAAATTAAGATTTGTATTCTAAATGTAAAATGAATTCTAAGATTTCTAAATTGTAAGACTTTATTTGATCAAGTCACAGGTACATGTGCTGTAATCAAAGATACAAAGATAACGGGAAAATATAGAAAATAGATAGATGGTAGTTACTTCATCAATATATATGTATAAAGACAGTCTTATATCTACTAGTACTCCAGGCGTGCAGCACCCTTAATAATTATTTATGTATTGTATTTTATATAGAGCTGTAAATCGACTCGACAACATTGAAGCTGACATTATAGACAAGGTCGTATCACGGGTTGTTGAGGTTTTAGAAGAAAACATCGACATTAGAATAGATGAGAGACTTAAAGTTGTTAAATCTGATGTAGATGTCCAAATTGATTCAATGAATACGAGATTGAACAACATACAGTCGTACGCAGAAGCCGTTAAATCACAGCAACACGCCAAGGATAGGTCACGCAACGTCATTTTCCGGAACCTAGCGGGTGAGAACAATACGCGGAAGTCCGACGAAAACACCGTTTTGGCAATTGTACGTGACATTCTGAAACTAAAGGATGTAAAAATTGAGGAAATCGATAGAAAGCAAAGTTTTAACGGTAAACCTGGAGTCATTCTGGTGACATTTCAAACACAAGAACAAAAAGACAAAGTTCTCGCCAATAAAAAAAGCCTTAAGGTCTACCGACCTATACAAGCATGTATATATTGAACAGGACACGGACAATGAATACAGAAAACAGCAGTCAAATCTGAGAGTCATTGCTAGCCATCTCGGTAGCGCCTACAAAGTTGTCAATGGAAGGATTGTGAAGGATCGTGAACACCGCTCACATGCCCAGAACGGAAACCACCACCAAGAGTTCACGTACGTCGACGCCGTATCGATAGCCATCGGAAGTTACACAAGTGGATTACTCTTCACGAACGGGGTCGAGACCTTACCTGGATCAACGGTCAAGATCACGTGATCGCCGAAGGACATTCCTGGAGAAAGAACGCGCACGTCAGGCAATCGCTGGAACGACTCCTCTAGGAGAAACAACGTGAGCGTTTTAACGTACCACGAACATGGTGGATCCGGAGTTCATGATCAAGTCAATGAACCACGACATTTTCGACAACAACCGTTCACACACAAGGATACAATCCGCTTGGTATGTGGAATGTAGGAGGATGGGTCGCGTTCAAATATAAGCTACAACCCAAATTCCGATTTTTACAGGGAAAATGTTTAAAGCTTACAATTTCGATATATTCTGTTCTGTGCGAAACTTCTGGAAAGAGAACGACTATGCTACGATTACGCGGGGGGGGGGGGGGGGGGGGGGGGGGGGGGGGGGGGGGGGGGGGGGGGGGGGGGGGGGGGGGGGGTATACATGTATTCATCATAATCGTACCAATTTAGACACCAATGCCAAAGAGGAAGCTGTGGCGTCTGTGTATTCATAAAAAACGAGCCCTGGCCCATTCGTATAAACATGAAATGATTAAGACAAATCCAGGGAGGGGCATATTATGGATTAAATTTTATTCCTCTGACCAAGTATTTTTAATCTGTGTCTGTTATTTACCGCCAAAAGAATCGACGAGACCTGTGGATTCTTCGTTATTCTTTTCCA
Source organism: Argopecten irradians (assembly GCF_041381155.1). Classification (NCBI taxonomy): domain Eukaryota; kingdom Metazoa; phylum Mollusca; class Bivalvia; order Pectinida; family Pectinidae; genus Argopecten; species Argopecten irradians. Next base: position 3,366 of record NW_027188575.1, on the reverse strand, counting down.
ACATACTGGATCAGGTTTTTTACCTACCAAACCATAGGGGATATTTATATAGCGGGCGATTTTAACGCACGATGCGGGGAGAATTTATCCGATTTTGTGGAAGGTGTGACAATATTATAGACAGAGAAGTTCTTGACACTGTAATAAACGACCATGGGTATCATTTCATTGATTTCCTGTCCGACTCCAATTTTGTGATGGTCAACGGAAGAAAAGGGAAAACAGAATTTCACCTGTGTATCTTCAAGAGGGCGGTCTGTATGTCGATTATTTACTTGTTCCACAAGAAAATCTAAATCTGGTGACAGACTTCAATATTTTTACAATGTCGGAAATATGTAATTTATTTAACTTTGATGAGGAAAACCACGTCTGATCATCTCGTTGATATCGTTTTCTATCAAAAACTAGCACTATATCGGCACCAGGTAGAGGCGGTGTCCGGAACCGGAACTGATACCACAATGCTACAAATACAACACCAGGAATATTACCGGAAGAACTTTATGTTAGATCACGAGGCTATGTTATCCATTTTATCGACTATATAGACACTAGTTGAAGAAGCCCATTGAACACAATAATGACATGAATACAAGCATATAAAGTTTTTTTATAGACCTTATACATGGTGAAATGGCAAAACAAACTTCCTAAAGGTGCAATCAAATCGTCACAGGAAAGGCAACAACAAGTTAACCAAAAGAAAACCATATTGGGAACAGTGATGTTAAAGAGGACTATGGGCAGATAAGGTGTGATAGTGAACGCGAATGGCTCAACAGATAAAACGTGTTCAAATCAGGTCTAAGATAAACCAACTTCCGCTGCCAACATATATAACACGACAGGAAAACATTATGACCCGTTGCGCTACGGCGCGAAAAAAAAACGTCGCTTTCAATGTTTAAGCAACAGGAACTATCAGAGATCCAAGCAAAAAATTCGCCCAAAATTCTCTGGAAAAAAATCGGTCCAACTGGAATCACCCAAAATTCGTCAAAAAAATCTGTTCCCACACAAAGTTTTAGACGCCGACGGTAATGTCCATTCACGACGATGCATGAACAGATTCTGTAGAGAATGTTGCATGACGTTATAAAGATCTGTAAATGTAATCGTCAGACTTCCGCACGTACACATATGCTTGGAATTATCTTCGTCAGTCGCTGGGCCCAGTGCGAGATACAGACACTTCAGCTTTAAAACAGATCCCTATTACTTTTTAAGGAAGTTCTGAGACTCTGTATACAGAGCTAAACTCAACAAGGCTGCAGGTATGGACGATATTCCAAAGGCGCTTGTACTAAGAAATCCAGCCTGTATCGACATACTTCACAGGATAATATGTAATGCGTTCCGGTCAGGTTTATTCCGGACATATGGGGTGAGAGTATTATAACTCCTATATTAAAAGCCGGGAAAGATCCAATGGACCCACTCAGTTACAGAGGAATTTCGCTCCTATCTATAAGTATTCCATGTAAGATAATACGCGGATATACTAAATCAGCGGTTATATGACTGGCTGGAAGTGAACAATATCCTTGTCGACGAGGCAAAACGATTTTAGGAAACATCGCAGCTGTCTTGATCACCAATATGCCCTTTTATAACATACTCAACAATCGTAAAAATACGGAAACAATCAACATTCGTCTGTTTCGTGGCATATGAAAAAGGCTTTCGATAGTATTAATAGAGATCTGTTATGGTTAAAACTAAAAACATCTTGGAAATAGACGGAACATTTCTACGAGCAATCCAATCCCTTTATGTAAATAATGTAGCAGGGTGAAGGTTAACAGGAAGTTTTACAGAACCATTCGAGGTTTTAAATGGACTTAAACAAGGCTGTAAAGCCTCTCCGACACTTTTCTCTATCTTCATCAATGACTTGGCAAAGGACATAAATTCGCTTAGTTTGTGGTGTTCATATAGACGACACGATAGTTTTCAATACTTCTGTATGCAGACGACATAGCCATTATAGCTCCGAATGAAACTTTAATGCAAAAGATGCTCGACAAACTGTCGGAATGGTGTAGTAAATGGAAATTAATATATCAACAAAGACAAAACCAACGTAGTTCATTTTCGTAACCCCGCTTCGCCACTAACACAATTCAAATTCAGATGCGGTGATTGCCAACATTGACATTTGTTCTAAATACAAATATTTAGGTTTATGGTTCCAGAACATCTAGATCTACATCACGCGGTACGCGAACTGTGTAATGTCAGCGAGTAGGGCCCTTTTATGCCCTTTACGCAAAGTTTAGTCACGCGGAGGTATGACACACTCGATTTATTCAAAACTTTTCAACTCTATAGTGGAACCAATAACTTACTTCGCGAGTGGACTATGGGGCATCAATTCATACAGAGAAGTAACTGTACTTCAAAACAAAGCTTGTCGATATTTCCTTGGAGCATCCTTGGACAAACACTCCAGTAACTTGGCCACTAGAGGCGACATGGGCTGACATCCACTACTACTAAACAGTCAGTTGAAGTTTTAAGACTTTATTTGAAAATTACAAATACGGATAGTGATAGAACGGTTAGTAAAATCCATAAATGGTCCAGATGTCTTCGTAATTCGTGGGATTCACGTGTACATGATTTTAATAGTGAAGAATAACTTAATGGATGTATTTTACAACACAGAACTCGGTTCCGTGGAAGATGGGGAAAATTAAAGAAAGATTATATAACACGGATGCCGATAGTTGGCAAATTCAATTGTGGAACGACAAAGGAAATGTTAATGGTAACAAACAAACTAACGACTTTATAGAACATTTAAATATGAGCCAACAACAAGTGACTATGTAAAATGTGTTAGATATAGAGAAAGGAGGGGGCCCCCTATTATGTAATTTAAGATGTGGATCACTTTCTTTGAAATCGAAAAGGGTCGGCATACCAGGCCGATAGTGCCAGTAAAACGATAGGATTTGTAAACTTTGTTTATCAAACGAGGTTGAGGGACGAAATCCATTTTTTAACACAATGTGAGTTTTTATAATGATTTAACGATGGTCCCTCTTTTAGCTGATGCTCAGAAATATGTTGATTTTAATATTATGGACAATCTTAACCAATTTAAATACCTTATGATAATTCTCCTCCAAATCTACTATCAAATCAACTTTATGCAATGTGGAGGAGGAGAAGTAACTTTTTGTAAATTTATATCCTGTAAAATAACGTGGCTATATACTAACCATTTTTAAATAGCATGGGACAGCCTTACCTTGTTATCTTTTAGTATGTAACATTTTAGACTATTCCGTTTTATGTAATTACTTGTATATATATAGTGTCTAGAGTAAAGCCATCCATTTGGCTGGACATTGTCTT
>NW_027188574.1:0-18889 GCF_041381155.1 Argopecten irradians | reverse complement strand
ACTCCATAAAGTTATGGTAAATGTTGCATCATGAAAATTGGTTTTACATTGAAAAACCGTGATTGCTTTTCTATACGTTACCATTACTTTAGCATGCAAATTCTTATCGTAGTGGAGAGTTCTAATCCAGGCAGCTCAGTCAAATGGCAAAACCATAAGACAAGCCCCAGGAAGGGAAAATAAAATTCAGATTAAATGAACTCGCAAAGTAGTGTTAAGAAAATGGATATATCTCTCCGTGAAAAGAGGTGTACCATACTGATATTTAAGACAATAAAATATAGATAGTGTCTACTGAGGAGACACAGTCACAAACTGTGCCGCCACAATCAGACCCAAGGAAATCAGACCATCTGGTAGATGACCACCCCAGAAAGAAAAAAAACAGCAGATATGATGTCCTGGGATGAAAAGCCATTTGGGAGAGCCAAAAAGTCTAAAAAGTTAAAAAAGCAATATGGAGACAGATCCCAAAGGCTCATAAGAAGCTCCCTTCAGTGACCCGAGCACAAGTTCCACTGTGGAGCTAACTGTCGTACCCTAGGCTTGTCCAGACTGTACCCCTAATCAAGGCAAACAAAGAGTTTGATGAACCTACCTCCGGTCTACCATGAAAAGCCAGTACACTGGCAATTGTTGTGCGATAGCCTGCAATAGTAACATAGGTAAGATTGCGTTCCCTCAACAAAAAGAGAATAGAATCCACAACCATCTGGACAGAGGCCATGATCAGATCGATCTTTCTGTCCATGCACCAATCATATATCTTCCAGTGTGACTGGTAGACAGAAGATGCAAGCTGACACGTCCAAGAAAAAGCATGTCTGAACGGGGCCTCCTAAGATAGCTTCCGCGCGTAAAGTTGGATGTTCTTGGGGCGTGAATACATTTATAAGCATGCCTCCCCTCCCAATTTAGATTTGGCCTGTCATCGACGAGAAAAAGGTTGGCAACTGTTTTTCAGGGACGTTGCGAAAAAAATCTTATGTGAGACCTGTCCCACACGCCCGCGAAGATCGAGGGATATATAGCTGTCATGCTGTCAGAATTGGATGGCGGCGTCTGGAGGGAGTATCCGCCAGAACATTCAACCTGCATGAAAATGCTTAACTGAAATAATAAACTGCATTTCCTAATGGAGAAGAAGTATACGGATAGCGAGGACACTAAAGATTTGAGACCTTGATCCTCCTGTCTCTCCAGATACACGACAACTGTAGAGATGTCCCTAGCCACACAAACGATCTTGAAATGCAGAATCTTCCTAAAAGTCTTCAGAACCAACAGAACAGCCCTCATCTCCAGTAAGTTGATGTGCTAGGAATGCTGTTCCCCAGACCACTCTACCGACTGGCAATGACCATCGAAGAAAGCCTCCTTACCTGTCATGGACGCATCCGTGAACAACGGCACACTGGTATCTGACTTGGACAACGGAATCTTCCGTCTGTATCAGTGCATCACCGAGAAAACTCAGGCCAAGGATCCCATTCCCTGCTGGACGAACATCTAGAAAGGTCTGATGTGAAGAATTCCCGGGGGGGAGCACATCTGCCAGAGCGTCGGGCTTACGTAGAAAACTGAGAAACCTACGAACCTGGACGTGGAACCAGCTGATGAACGTCAGAGTAAGGTCTCTGGCCTTCTCGAACACATCCAATGTAGGAATGGCAATACACTGAACCGTGTTGAAACGGTTTCCCAGGAAGACAAAGTCCTGAGAAGGGGCAACCTCACTTCGGACTCCTCTCTAGAAGGGATGAAGCCGACTTTGAGTAAAACTTGGGTCTTCTGCTCTTAAGATTTCCGCACTAAGTGGAGCATAAGATAATCATCTAATCGAATGCAAAAAAGAACTGCGTTGCCACCTCGTCAGTTCATGATTCTAGATAAAGTGCCAAAGAAAAGTTTCCTACAGGTGGTGGTGGACAAGTGTACATGCCGTCGTTTTGGGCAATTTCTCCTGTTCGATTTGATTGCGTAGCTGATGAAGTGTAAGGGCACGTGAACATTTTGGAGTCAATGCAGAAACTCCTGTGGTAATGGATGGGTTTATTCTGATGTTCCTCAATTCGCGAAGAGATACGACTCGAAGTATGAGGATGAGGTTTGAATGTTTCGCTGCTGGTTCTTTCATCATCAGGTTGCATGACTGGGAGGGTTGTCCGTGCGACTACACTGGAACGTCAAGGTTGAGGTTTTAAACGATAGGTTTGATGATAGGATCGTGGTTGCATCTGGGATAAACGCCAGGTTGTGGCTCCTGGCCTAGACAAAAGCATGGTCACCCGTATTGGAGATCACAGACTCTTGGGAGAACACAGATGGGTTTGGTGGCTTGCCGTGGGGCCACTACATGTACACTCATTTACTATAGCTACTGGGTCAGTGTGAAATGGTCTGTAAAAACGTACCTGAGATGCTGGCGATTTTCTTTATGGGGACGCGTCCAGTGCCAACCATGTGGAACAACATACTTTTGGCACCTTTACTACAAATCACCCAGTCTCGCGTCCGATCGGCTAGGTCTGGTTCCCGGTCAGGTTTTGTAAAATGCACCATGGTCGCCAATTTTTCAGTGAGTGCAGTAGATGTGTGTTCTCGACTCCAAACGTTCTTGTTTTCCTAGAATGTTCGCCTGGCAAATGCCACTTCTCGATGGGTTAGTTCGTCCATGTTTCTATAAAGTGAGCACCTAACCATAGGAATTGAATAGAATCCATAATGGGCATACTAAAGACAATCAATGCTGGTGATGTCTTTGTTTCTGATGTACATCAGTAATGACCGCTTGAACTTATCCACATCAACACATCAAGAGACCCTGTCGAACATTCGTTTCACACTTGTGACACCCAACTCTGCTCTGCAGTTAACATGAGGGTTTGTGACAAATGCAATATTATGTCGTACTCCCCAAGATTCGTTTTTCTTTCCAGCAATGAATTTAGGACCTCCATACGATATCGTATCTTCACATATACCAAATGTGACAACTGTCTGCCACAGACGCTCAACTAGGTCTATTGCGCCCGAACCAGACCTGTAAATCATAGGTCAGTTTGAATATCTGTCCACAATAATGACAAAGTCTATCCCATTAAACGAAAAGTAATCACTGCAAACCGTCTTTAGTAGTAAAGTAACTTGGGAGGATACTGTATAGCTGTACAGTATCCTCGCAACCTATAAGTATCTGTAGTGGGCATTGGTTTCATCAACCACAAACATGCTCGATTTAACGCGGTGGTATAGGCGGGCGCAATGCTAAAGGTAAATTTATGTCTGGTGTCACCTGGGAAGAAACCGCAATGAGTAAAAAGGAATATATACGTCTTATGTCAGACCGTGAGAATCGTCAGCACGTCAGCACGTATATAGATAGTCTATAGGAAACTTTATAATGCTGGTATCAGTAGAGTAGGATATACGTCTTATGTCAGACCGTGAGAATCGTCAGCACGCCTTATAGATAGTCTATAGGAAACTTTATAATGCTGGTATCAGTAGAGTAGGATATACGTCTTATGTCATCGTCAGACCGTGAGAATCGTCAGCACACCTTATATATATAGTCTACAGGAAACATTATAACACTGGTATCAGTAGAGTAGGATATACGTACGCGTCTTATGTCAGACCGTGAGAATCGTCAGCACGCCTTATATATAGTCTACAGGAAACATTATAACACTGGTATCAGTAGAGTAGGATATACGTCTTATGTCAGACCGTGAGAATCGTCAGCACACCTTATATATAGTCTATAGGAAACTTTATAATGCTGGTATCAGTAAAGTAGGATATACGTCTTATATGTCAGACCGTGAGAATCGTCAGCACGTCGACAATATAGACGTATATAGGAAACTTTATAATACTTTATATATAGTCTTATGTCAATGAGAATCGTCAGCACGCCTTAGATATATGCTGGTATAGACAGTATAGTAGGATATACGTCTTATGAGAATCGTCAGCACCGTAAGAGAATCGTATAATTTGGTATCAGTAGAGTAGATATACTTATGTCAGACCGTATCGTCAGCACACCTTATATAGTCTATAGGAAACTTTACTATTATAATGCTTATGGACGTATCAGTAGATATATAGGTATATAGTCTTACTGTCTGTCTGATTCTAAAGACCGTGAGAATCGTCAGCACTGACCTTATATATAGTCTATAGGAAACTTTATAAACTCTGGTATCTGATTTCCTAAAGTAGGATATACGTCTTATGTCAACCGTGTGAGAATCGTCAGCACGCCTATAGTCTATAGGAAACTTTAGTATCAGTAGATATACGTCTTATGTCAGACCGTGAGAATCAGCATTTATAATAGTTTTATGTATCAGTAGTAGTAGGATATACGTCTTATGTCAGACGTGAGAATCGGTTAGACACATAAGAGTTTTACTTATATAGTCATAGGATATACGTCCTTATGTCAGACCGTGAGAATAAAGTCAGCTGTATACTATATATACAGGAAGTAAAGTCATAAGGATATATATACGTCTTATGTCAGACCGTGAGAATCGTGAGATATATCGTCAGCACGATTTACTGACATAGATAGTATAGTCCTACTTTGTAGACCGTGAAATCGATTCCTAAAGTTTCCTGTATACAGTAGGAAAGAGTAGCTAGGATTCTCACGTCTGATGTAAGACGTGAGAATCCTCAGCACTCTTACTGATAGATTTATAAAGTTTCCTGTATACTATATATAAGGCGTGCTGACGATTCTCACGGTTGATAGTAGACGTATATACTTTACAGTATACTGATTTCCTAAAGTGAGAATCCTGTATACTATATATAAGGCGTGCTGACGATTCTCACGGTCAGTAGTACGTCTGACGTGAGAATAAGACGTATATCCTACTCTACTGATACAGTATATAATTAAGTCAGTTTCCTGTATACTATATATATAGGGCGTGCTGACGATTCTCACGGTCAGAACTTGTAAGACGTATAATACGTCTTAGTCAACTTTGTAAAGTTATATAACTGTGACGATTCTCATCTGTATAGGATATACGTATATAAATCGTGCTGACGATTATCACGGTAGATATATAAGACGTATATCCTACTCTACTGATACTGTTTTCCTAAAGTTTCCTGTACCTGTATATATACGTCTTACAGACCGTGAGATTCGTCACGCACGCCTGATACGATTCTCACGGTCTAGACATAAGAGTATATATACGTGCTGACTTTATTTATACCATTTCTAAAGTTTATAAAACTTTCCTGTATATATATATATAAGGCGTGCTGACGATTCTCACGGTGAGAATAAGACGTATATCCTACTTTACTGATACTGATTTCCTAAAGTTTCTGTAGCACTTATATATAGGCGTATACTATATACGGTATGACAAACGTGCTGACGATTCTCACGGTCTGAACATAAGACGTATAACTCTTACTTTACTGATGATACACCAAGTTTTCCTGTATATATGCTGACTTAAGTAGGTATATACTATATAGACCGTGAGCGTGCTGACGATTCTCACGGTCTAGACATAAGTACGTATATCCTATACTCTATGATATGTCAGATTTGATAAAGTTTTCCTGTATACTATATATAAGGCGTGCTGACGATTCTCACGGTCTGACATAAGACGTATATCCACTTAAGTAGGATATATCGTACTTATGTACAGTCTACATAAGACCGTGTAGGATATATATATAAGGCGTGCTGACGATTCTCACGGTCTGACATAAGACGTATATCCTACTCTACTGATACTGATTATAAAGTTTCCTGTATACTATATATATAATAAGGCGTGCTGACGATTCTCACGGTCTGACATAAGACGTATATCCTACTTTACTATACTGATTTCCTAAATACCTGTACTATATATATATAAGGCGTGCTGACGATTCTCACGGTCTGACATAAGACGTATATCCTACTTACTGATACTGATTTCCTAAAGTTTCCTGTATACTATATATAAGGCGTGCTGACGATTCTCACGGTCTGACATAAGACGTATATCCTACTTTACTGATACAGATTTATAAAGTTTCCTGTATACTATATATAAGGCGTGCTGACGATTCTGACGATTCTCACGGTTGACATAAGACGTATATCCTACTTCTACTGATACTGATTTCCTAAAGTTTCCTGTATACTATATATAAGGCGTGCTGACGATTCTCACGGTCTGACATAAGACGTATATCAGGAAACTTTATACCTATACTGATTTCCTAAAGTTTCCTGTATACTATATATAAGGCGTGCTGACGATTCTCACGGTCTGACATAAGACGTATATACTCCTACTCTACTGATACCAGCGTATTATTAAAGTTTCCTGTATACTATATATAAGGCGTGCTGACGATTCTCACGGTCTGACATAAGACGTATATCCTACTTATGTCAGACCGTGAGAATGTCATACTGATTTCCTAAAGTTTTCCTGTATATATATATAAGGCGTGACGATTCTCACGGTCTGACATAAGACGTATATCCTACTTTACTGATACTGATTTCCTGGTACAGAATAAAGTTTCCTGTATACTATATATAAGGCGTGCTGACGATTCTCACGGTCTGACATAAGACGTATATCCTACTTTACTGATACTGATTTCCTAAAGTTTCCTGTATACTATATATAAGGCGTGCTGACGATTCTCACGGTCTGACATAAGACGTATATCCTACTACTTACTGAAATATAACTTTTCCTAAAGTTTCCTGTATACTATATATAAGGCGTGCTGACGATTCTCACGGTCTGACATAAGACGTATATCCTACTCTTACTGATACCAGTGAGGATTATAAAGTTTCCTGTATACTATATATAAGGCGTGCTGACGATTCTCACGGTCTGACATAAGACGTATATCCTACTTTACTGATACTGATTTCCTAAAGTTTCCTGTATACTATATATAAGGCGTGCTGACGATTCTCACGGTCTGACATAAGACGTATATCCTACTACTCTGTATAACTGATTATAAAGTTTCCTGTATACTATATATAAGGCGTGCTGACGATTCTCACGGTCTAGACATAAGACGTATATCCTACTTTACTGATACTGATTTCCTAAAGTTTCCTGTATACTATATATAAGGCGTGCTGACGATTCTCACGGTCTGACATAAGACGTATATCCTACTTTACTGATACTGATTTCCTAAAGTTTCCTGTATACTATATATAAGGCGTGCTGACGATTCTCACGGTCTGACATAAACGTACGTATATCCTACTTTACTGATATGATTTAGTAAAGTTTCCTGTATACTATATATATAAGGCGTGCTGACGATTCTCACGGTCTGACATAAGAAACGTATATCCTACTTTACTATACTGATTTCCTAAAGTTTCCTGTATAGTATATATATATAGGCGTGCTGACCGTGACGATTCTCACGGTCTGACATAAGACGTATATCCTACTTTACTGATACTGATCTGTTTATAAAGTTTCCTGTATATATATATAAGGCGTGCTGACGATTCTCACGGTCTGACATAAGACGTATATCCTACCTACTGAATATCAGATTTATAAAGTTTCCTGTATACTATATATAAGGCGTGCTGACGATTCTCACGGTCTGACATAAGACGTATATCCTACTACTTACTGATACTTATTTCTAAAGAAACCTGTATACTATATATAAGGGCGTGCTGACGATTCTCACGGTCTGACATAAGACGTATATCCTACTTTACTGATACTGATTTCCTAAAGTTTCCTGTATACGTATATATAAGGCGTGCTGACGATTCTCACGGTCTGACATAAGACGTATAGAATCTACTTTACTAGTATATGATACTGATTTCAGTAAAGTTTCCTGTACCGTACTATATATAAGGCGTGCTGACGATTCTCACGGTTAGACATAAGACGTATATCCTACTTTACAGATACTGTACATATAATAACGTCTATAGTTGAAACTTTCCTAGTTTACAGTATATATACGTATATTATGTGACCTGACGACACGTGACATAAGACGTATATCCTACTTTATATACGTGATTTCCTAAAGTTTCCTAGTATATACTATATATAAGGCGTGCTGACGATTATCACGGTCTGACATAAGACGATATATCCTTACTCAGACCTGATCGTCACACGTTCTACTATATATAGCTATACAGGAAAAGTTTCCTAAAAAAGTTTCCTGTAAGTAGGATATATATAAGGCGTGCTGACGATTCTCACGGTCTGACATAAGACGTATATATCCTACTTAGTATACTGAAACTTACTTTATAAACGTGCTGAAATTTAGGTATCAGTATAGTAAAGTAGGATATACGTCTTATGTCAGACCGTGAGAATCGTCAGCACGCCGATTATACGGTATAGTATACAGGAAACTTTAGGAAATCACTGATCAGTAAAGTAGGATATACGTCTTATGTCAGACCGTGAGAATCGTCAGCACGCCTTATAATATATAGTCTATACAGGAAACTTTAAATCAGTATCAGTAAAGTAGGATATACGTCTTATGTCAGACCGTGAGAATCGTCAGCACGCCTTATATATATATATACAGGAAACTTTAGGAAAACAGACGTATATCAGTAGAGTAGGATATACGTCTTATGTCTACTCTACCGTGACCGTGAGAATCGTCAGTTTCCTTATATATATATAGTCTACAGGAAACTTTTCACGGAAACAGTATCAGTAAATTTAAGTCCTATATATACGTCTTATGTCAGACAGTGAGAATCGTCAGCACGCCTTGTATATATATATAGTATACAGTGAAACTTACACGGATAATGATCTTTACTCACTGGTATCAGTAAAGTAGGATATACGTCTTATGTCAGACCGTGAGAACGAGAATCGTCAGCACGATTTTATATATTCCTATACAGGAAACTTTAAGGAAACTGATCAGTATCAGTAAAGTAGGATATACGTCTTAGGTCAGACCGTGAGAATCGTCAGCACGCCTTATATATAGTCTACAGGAAACTTTAGGAAATCAGTATTAGTAAAGTAGGATATACGTCTTATGTCAGACCGTGAGAATCGTCAGCACGCCTTATATATAGTATACAGGAAACTTTAGGAAACTTCTGGTATCAGTAGTAGAGTAGGATATACGTCTTATGTCAGACCGTGAGAATCGTCAGCACGCCTTATATATAGTATACAGGAAACTTTACAAATCATGGTATCAGTAAAGTAGGATATACGTCTTATGTCAGACCGTGAGAATCGTCAGCACGCCTTATATATAGTATACAGGAAACTTTAGGAAATCAGTATCAGTAGAGTAGATATATACGTCTTATGTCAGACCGTGAGAATCGTCAGCACGCCTCCTGTATATATAGTCTACAGGAAACTTTAGGAAACAACACAGTATCAGTAAGTAGTAGGATATACGTCTATATATGTCAGACCGTGAGAATCGTCAGCACGCCTTATATATATAGTATACAGGAAAACTTTAGGAAATCAGTATCAGTAAAGTAGGATATACGTCTTATGTCAGACCGTGAGAATCGTCAGCACGCCTTATATATATAGTCTACAGGAAACTTTACAAACACTGGTATCAGTATAGTAGGATATACGTCTTATGTCAGACCGTGAGAATCGTCAGCACGCCTTATATATAGTATACAGGAAACTTTAGGAAATCTGGTATCAGTAAAGTACGATATAGTCTTATGTATGACGTCTTATGTCAGACCGTGAGAATCGTCAGCACGTGTTATCTCACGGTCTGATATATATCTATACAGGATTTTAAAGTTTCTGGTATATAGTATAGTAGGATATACGTCTTATGTCAGACCGTGAGAATCGTCAGCACGCCTATTATATAGTATACAGGAAACTTTAGGAAATCATATCAGTAAAGTAGGATATACGTCTTATGTCAGACCGTGAGAATCGTCAGCACGCCTTATATATATAGTCTACAGGAAACTTTAGGAAATCTGGTATCAGTAAAGTAGGATATACGTCTTATGTCAGACCGTGAGAATCGTCAGCACGCCTTATATATAGTCCTACAGGAAACTTTAAATCACTGGTATCAGTAAGAGTAGGATATACGTCTTATGTCAGACCGTGAGAATCGTCAGCACGCACCTTATATATAGTATACAGGAAACTTTAGGAAAGTTTCCTCAGTATCAGTATACAGTAAAGTAGGATATACGTCTTATGTCAGACCGTGAGAATCGTCAGCACGCCTGTATATATATATATACTACAGGATATACGTCCTACTTATGTCATAACCGTTGTAAATCACGTATCATATATAAGTGCTGAAACGATTTCACGTCTGATAGAGTATATACGTCTTTATGACCGTGAGAATCGTCAGCACGCCTTATATATATATACAGGAAACTTTACGATTCTCAGTATAAGAGTATATACGTTACTTATATGTAGTCCTTATATATATAAGAAACGATTTACAAAATCTGTATATCAGTACTACGTCTTATGACAGACCGTGAGAATCGTCAGCACGCCCTTATATATAGTATACAGGAAACTTTAGGAAACTAGTATCAGTAAAGTAGGATATACGTCTTAATGTCAGACCGTGAGAATCGTCAGCACGTCTATATATATAGTCCTATACAGGAAACTTTATAAACTCTGGTATCAGTAAGTAGGATATACGTCTTATGTCAGACCGTGAGAATCGTCAGCACGCCTTATATATAGTGCGTACTGAAACTTTTAGGAAACGGTCTACATAAAGTAGGATATACGTCTTATGTCAGACCGTGAGAATCGTCAGCACGCCTTATATATAGTATACAGGAAACTTTAGGAAACAGTATCAGTAAAGTAGGATATACGTCTTATGTCAGACCGTGAGAATCGTCAGCACGCCTTATATATATACGTAAACTTATTATGAGAATATAGTATAAGTTTCCTGTAACTTTATAACGTGCTGACGATCAGTAAGAGTAGGATATATACGTCTTATGTCAACCGTGAGAATCGTCAGCACGCCTTATATATAGTATACAGGAAACTTTAGGAAATCTGTATCAGTAAGAGTAGGATATACGTCTTATGTCAGACCGTGAGAATCGTCAGCACGCCTTATATATATATATAGTATCAGTAAAGGTAAACTATTAGGAAACGTCAGACGATTAGTATGACATAGAGTTCTACTGGTATCAGTAGGATATACGTCTTCTGTATGACCGTGTGAGAATCGTCAGCACATAAGACGTATATCCTACCTGATAGCAGCCTTATATATAGTTATCCTATATGAAACTTTATAATGCTGACTGTCTGTATCATAAGAGTATATATACGTCTTATGTCAGACCGTGAGAATCGTCAGACGTCAGCACGCCTTATATATAGTATACAGGAAACTTTAGGAAATCAGTATCAGTAAAAGTAGGATATACGTCTTATGTCTCACGACCGTGAGAATCGTCAGCACGCCTTATATATAGTATACAGGAAACTTATAGGACTGATCAGTTCAGTAAAGTAGGATATACGTCTTATGTCATAACCGTGAGAATCGTCAGCACGCCTTATATATAGTATACAGGAAACTTTAAAATAGAATCAGTAAAGTAGGTATAGTAATATGTAGGATATACTTATTACTGTACAGACCGTGAAAGTTTCTGATCGTCAGCACGATGAGAATCACGTTATATATATATCCTATACACTGATTGAAAGGATTCCTAAAGTCTGTATCATAAAGTAGGATATACGTCTTATGTCAGACGTGAGAATCGTCAGTATACACGCCTTTATATAGTTTACGAAACTGTACATACTGGTATATATAGTAAAGCTAGGATATACGTCTTATGTCAGACCGTGAGAATCGTCACGCCTTATATAATAGTATATCCTACAGGAAACTTTAGGAAATCAGTATCAGTAAAGTAGGATATACGTCTTATGTCTTTACTGAGAATCGTCAGCACGCCTTATATATAGTCTACAGGAAACTTTAATAAAACTAGTATCAGTAAGTAGGATATACGTCTTATATCAGACCGTGAGACGTCTCACGTCTTATATATAGTATACAGGAAGTAATATTATACGTATTGGTATCAGTAGATATATACGTGATAATTTACGGTCAGACCGTGAGAATCGTCAGCACGCCTTATATATAGTATACATATATAAACTTTACGATTCTCACGGTCTGACATAACAGTATCCAGTAGAGATTGATATAAGTTTCTTATGTAGAGGCGTGCTGACGAATCGTCTCACACGTATGACATAAGACGTATATCCTACTTTACTATACTGTATTTTAACTATAGTTTCCTGTAGACTATATATAAGGCGTGCTGACGATTCTCACGGTCTGACATAAGACGTATATCCTTTACTTGATGTTGATTTCCTAAAGTTCGTCAGCTGTATACTATATAAGGCGTGCTGACGATTCTCACGGTCTGACATAAGACGTATATCCTACTTACTGATACTGATTTCCTAAAGTTTCCTGTATACTATATATAAGGCGTGCTGACGATTCTCACGGTCTGACATAAGACGTATATCCTACTTACTGATACTGATTTCCTAAAGTTTCTAGTATACTATATAAACGTGCTGTATTCAGTCGGTGACATAGACGATATATACTGATACAGCATTATAAAGTCATGTGAATATATATAAGGCGTGCTGACGATTCTCAGACGTATCTACTCTACTCACTGATTTCCAGCCTTATAATAGTAAGGCGTGCTTAGGATACTGACATAAGACGTATTCCTACTTTCTGATACTGAAAGTTCAGTTTCTGTATAATATATAAAGGCGTGCTGACGATTATATAGTATATCCGTGCTGACGATATAGACTATAGGATAACGTGCTGACGATTCAGACGGTCTGACATATAGAGTTTATCCGTATATTACTAAAGTTTACTGTATACTGATATACTGCTGACGATATATAAGACGTATTCCTACTTTACTGATACCAGCATGATTTCCTAAAGTTTCCTGTATACTATATATAAGGCGTGCTGACGATTCTCACGGTCTGACATAAGACGTATATCCTACTCTACTGATACCAGATTTATAAAGTTTCCTGTATACTATATATAAGGCGTGCTGACGATTCTCACGGTCTGACATAAGACGTATATCCTACTCTACTGATACCAGTGTTGTAAAGTTTCCTGTAGACTATATATAAGGCGTGCTGACGATTCTCACGGTCTGACATAAGACGTATATCCTACTCTACTGATACCAGCATTATAAAGTTTCCTATAGACTATCTATAAGGCGTGCTGACGATTCTCACGGTCTGACATAAGACGTATATCCTACTCTACTGATACCAGCATTATAAAGTTTCCTATAGACAGGTCTGGTTCGGGCGCAATAGACCTAGTTGAGCGTCTGTGGCAGACAGTTGTCACATTTGGTATATGTGAAGATACGATATCGTATGGAGGTCCTAAATTCATTGCTGGAAAGAAAAACGAATCTTGGGGAGTACGACATAATATTGCATTTGTCACAAACCCTCATGTTAACTGCAGAGCAGAGTTGGGTGTCACAAGTGTGAAACGAATGTTCGACAGGGTCTCTTGATGTGTTGATGTGGATAAGTTCAAGCGGTCATTACTGATGTACATCAGAAACAAAGACATCACCAGCATTGATTGTCTTTAGTATGCCCATTATGGATTCTATTTCAATTCCTATGGGTAGGTGCTCACCTTATGAAACATGAAGAACTATCCCATCGAGAAGTGGCATTTGCCAAGCGACATTCTAGAGAACATGAACGTTGGAGCGAGAACACACATCTTCTGCAATCACTGAAAATTGGCGACCATGTGCATTTACAAAACCTGACCGGGAACCAACCTAGACGATCGGACCGAACTGGTGTTGTAGTAAAGGTGCCACCAGTATGTTGTTCCCATGGATGGCACTGGACGCGTCCCCATAAGAAATCGCCAGCATCTCAGGACGTTTACACCATTTCACACTGACCCAGTAGCTATAGTATATGTGTACATGTAGTGGCCCCACCAAACCCATCTGTGTTCTCCCAAGAGTCTGTGTCTCCAATACAGGTGACCAAGCTTTTGTCTAGGCAGGAGACACAACCTGGCGTTTATATCCCAGATGCAACCACGATCCTATCATCAAACCTATCGTATTTAAACCTCAACCTAGACGTTCCAGTGTAGTCGCACGGACAACCCTCCCAGTCATGCAACCTGATGATGAAAGAACCAGCAGCGAAACATTCAAACCTCATCCTCATACTTCGAGTCGTATCTCTTCGCGAATTGAGGAACATCAGAATAAACCCATCCATTACCACAGGAGGAGTTTCTGCATTGACTCCAAAATGTTCACGTGCCCTTACACTTCATCAGCTACGCAATCAAATCGAACAGGAGAAATTGCCCAAAACGACGGCATGTACACTTGTCCACCACCACCTGTAGGAAACTTTTCTTTGGCACTTTATCTAGAATCATGAACTGACGAGGTGGCAACGCAGTTCTTTTGCATTCGATTAGATGATTATCTTATGCTCCACTTAGTGCGGAAATCTTAAGAGCAGAAGACCCAAGTTTTACTCAAAGTCGGCTTCATCCCTTCTAGAGAGGAGTCCGAAGTGAGGTTGCCCCTTCTCAGGACTTTGTCTTCCTGGGAAACCGTTTCAACACGGTTCAGTGTATTGCCATTCCTACATTGGATGTGTTCGAGAAGGCCAGAGACCTTACTCTGACGTTCATCAGCTGGTTCCACGTCCAGGTTCGTAGGTTTCTCAGTTTTCTACGTAAGCCCGACGCTCTGGCAGATGTGCTGCCCCCCCGGAATTCTTCACATCAGACCTTTCAAGATGTTCGTCCAGCAGGGAATGGGATCCTTGGCCTGAGTTTTCTCGGTGATGCACTGATACAGACGGAAGATTCCGTTGTCCAAGTCAGATACCAGTGTGCCGTTGTTCACGGATGCGTCCATGACAGGTAAGGAGGCTTTCTTCGATGGTCATTGCCAGTCGGTAGAGTGGTCTGGGGAACAGCATTCCTAGCACATCAACTTACTGGAGATGAGGGCTGTTCTGTTGGTTCTGAAGACTTTTAGGAAGATTCTGCATTTCAAGATCGTTTGTGTGGCTAGGGACATCTCTACAGTTGTCGTGTATCTGGAGAGACAGGAGGATCAAGGTCTCAAATCTTTAGTGTCCTCGCTATCCGTATACTTCTTCTCCATTAGGAAATGCAGTTTATTATTTCAGTTAAGCATTTTCATGCAGGTTGAATGTTCTGGCGGATACTCCCTCCAGACGCCGCCATCCAGTTCTGACAGCATGACAGCTATATATCCCTCGATCTTCGCGGGCGTGTGGGACAGGCCTCACATAGGTTTTTTTTTGCAACGTCCCTGAAAAACAGTTGCCAACCTTTTTCTCGTCGATGACAGGCCAAATCTAAATTTGGAGGGGAGGCATGCTTATAAATGTATTCACGCCCCAAGAACATCCAACTTTACGCGCGGAAGCTATCTTAGGAGGCCCCGTTCAGACATGCTTTTTCTTGGACGTGTCAGCTTGCATCTTCTGTCTACCAGTCACACTGGAAGATATATGATTGGTGCATGGACAGAAAGATCGATCTGATCATGGCCTCTGTCCAGATGGTTGTGGATTCTATTCTCTTTTTGTTGAGGGAACGCAATCTTACCTATGTTACTATTGCAGGCTATCGCACAACAATTGCCAGTGTACTGGCTTTTCATGGTAGACCGGAGGTAGGTTCATCAAACTCTTTGTTTGCCTTGATTAGGGGTACAGTCTGGACAAGCCTAGGGTACGACAGTTAGCTCCACAGTGGAACTTGTGCTCGGGTCACTGAAGGGAGCTTCTTATGAGCCTTTGGGATCTGTCTCCATATTGCTTTTTTAACTTTTTAGACTTTTTGGCTCTCCCAAATGGCTTTTCATCCCAGGACATCATATCTGCTGTTTTTTCTTTCTGGGGTGGTCAGTCTACCAGATGGTCTGATTTCCTTGGGTCTGATTGTGGCGGCACAGTTTGTGACTGTGTCTCCTCAGTAGACACTATCTATATTTATTGTCTTAAATATCAGTATGGTACACCTCTTTTCACGGAGAGATATATCCATTTTCTTAACACTACTTTGCGAGTTCATTTAATCTGAATTTTATTTTCCCTTCCTGGGGCTTGTCTTATGGTTTTGCCATTTGACTGAGCTGCCTGGATTAGAACTCTCCACTACGATAAGAATTTGCATGCTAAAGTAATGGTAACGTATAGAAAAGCAATCACGGTTTTTCAATGTAAAACCAATTTTCATGATGCAACATTTACCATAACTTTATGGAGTCCCACCTTTCTATTCCCCCCTTTCCTCCCCAGCCATTGTGCCTTTGTGGCTCCATAAAGGAGGAAGGGAGACCACTCTATGCTACTCTTGTATAGCAAGAGATGAGGTAAGCTTCAGCCCCACCATTTGTACAATTTTGAATCCTCACCCCATAAGGATGTTACCAATACAAATGCAATATGAGTGCTATCTAATGTTTAGTTTCAGAGAAGAGGTCGTTCATATGAAAACAGCCAAATTGACCCCTTTTGGCCTCGCATCTTCAAGCCCCTGGGGGGTCATCCCACCACACCTAATTATGTTACAATTTTCAGTTAGTGCTCTCCTTCAGGATACTGCCATTCAACTTTTGTTAAATTCCGACCAGCGGTTATGAAGAAGAAGTCGATTGTTGACAGATGGACGCGGAAACAGCGCAGAATCGCATTAGCTCATCTTAAGCTTGGTCCTTGGACCAGGTGAGCTAATAATGCATTTGGAACCTTTTATTATATTAATCAGTACAAAGGAACTCAGGGACATGAATGAGTAACACTTGAAAATGGGAGGAGTCTGTTTATTGTGGGGGTCACACTTGAAAATGGGAGGTGTCTGTATAATATGGGGGTCTCACATGAAAAATGGAGGAGTCTTTATATTGCTACGGTCACACATGAAAACGGGAGGAGTCTTTAAATTGCTAGGGTCACAACAGGAAAAAGGGAGGAGTCTGTATGTTACTAGGGTCACACATGGAAAAATGAGAGAAGTCTGCATATTTCTAGGATTATAGGTAAAAACAGGGAGGAGTCTATATGAGACATTCTACAGAAAAGTGTCTCACTTTGTGTCAGGATGTTGAGGGAAATATATCTTAATAAGTAAATGTTTTATCTGGGTTATTTTTTACTCAAATTGTACTTTTAAGTATTAAAAAGTTGGTTGCACACAAGTAAAAAAACAATTATATGAATTGATTTTTATAATAATTTTGAAGATTTGAAATGAAACAAGAGATCCAAGATTGATCTTGGCATCCACCAAAGAATGATCTATGTCTGACAATGGAAAGAGGGATCTTTTCTCTGCTTTTCAAACTCTGGCTTCATCCCACATATCAAATTTGAGACAGATCGGACGGACCATGGACAAAAGGCGATTTGAATAGCCCACCATCTGATGATGGTGGACTAAAAGTGCATGTCACAGGTAATTTTCTTAATTTTCAACATCGATTTTCTTAATTGCCTTTTAAGAAAAAAATTAATTACCAAGGTTTGATAGATGCAGAATGAATAATAGTACTTCATTAATGTAGAAATTTAATTTTTTTTTAAAATTGTTAAAAATTTGGCATTTGAAATGCTTGTCCCAAGTTTTAATGTCACTCCTGTAACTGTGGTGTTTTTGTATGGGCTGAACAGCTTTAATATTATCGGACTAATTTCGAAAAATGCATCAAATTAGTTATTCATTACTGAAGTTGATGGAAGCAAGAACTTAAATGGAAGTCTTAAATACAATTTACAAGAAAAGGGTCACCATTGCATTATGAGTGCTATCCCATGCTCAGTTGCAGAAAAGTTGTTAATTATATAGAAAAAGCCAAATTGACCCTTTTTTTTGACCCCGCCCCTCAGGCCTCCGGGGGGTTCAACCCCATCATTTGTACAATTTTGAATCCCGGTATGGCATAAGCTGGAGCATCTTGGTGGTCTTTTCGACCAGGTGAGCTAAAAAGGGTACACAAAAACGGATGTGTACATGTTTGAAATGTAACTACCGTTACAAGTGTTCTGTAAAAAACTGTTTGATGGTGTTGAACAAAAAGATACATTGCCCGATTTACATACGTTTAAACCACACTGATCAAAATAAAAGCACATGAAGTATAATTAAAAAGATATCTTATACAGTCTTGAATTTCTGAAAAACTTCATAAAAGGTGACCACCCCCTATAATGGTCCCTGAACACTGTTATCTCTTCTATTTTAACAGGAGGGACCAATTGTTATAACAGAAGTGAGGACAAATACATGCAGATTACACCTATACGTCTGGTAAAATTAATGTGACAATATGCTTAAAATATAATAGTCTTCTTAAGCCTCTAATTTCACAACTTTTAATTAATGTGATGAGGACTGGTAAGTGGTTATATCAAACAAGAGGCCCATGAGGGCCTTAACGGTCACCTGAGTTAGAATAATATAATGAAACAAAAAATTGAAACAAAATACAGACATATAAACACTATATGCTGGGCCTTGAAGTTGGTCAGTTGATTTATAAATTGACTTTTTAGACTATGCAAGAGTATTTGCTTCCCATCAAAACCTGTGAACATAGAGGTATTTTTTGAAATTTTAATCATTTTGACCCTGTTTGGTCCTGCCCCCTCTAGTCCCCCTGGGGTCATCGAGGACGGATATGGATTGTTAAAATGCTATATTTTAGGCT
>NW_027188573.1:0-18917 GCF_041381155.1 Argopecten irradians | reverse complement strand
CAATTTGGACTCTGAAAATTCTCAAAGTACCTAAAACATACCCAATTTGGGACTCTGAAATTCTCAAAAGTACCTAAAATGTGCCTATGATGGACTTTGAATATTTTTAGAAATACCTATAATGTACCTAGTTTCAACTTAGTTTTTTTTAGACTACCTAAAAATGTGCCTCATTATGACTTCATTTCTGAATGTTTACAAAGTACCTAAAATGTACCTATTTTTGACTTAGGATTTTTCCATGCCAGGTCCAAGTATCTGAAATATGTTAGGATGGAGTAATATGTGACTATGATAAATTGATTGATTGTACATATTAAGACTTGAAATATATTCTACATTCTCAAATGTACTTCTTTCCTGTGTTTTCTGTGCATTAAATTACATGTAGTCTTGCAATTGGATGTGTCAAATTTCCTCAGAAATTTTTCGTTTAATTATCTTCAAATATATAATCATTATTTATAAACAATAATACTATAAATTCATTATTTTTCCTTTTCAAACATTTGTATAATCTTCTGTTCATCATTTAATCACAGTTATTTGAAAATTATAAGAAACAAATATGCTTGTGGTTTATGACGGTAATCAAAATCACAGGGCATTTGTAAACATGTAAATTTTCACCACCTGCATTGGCATTGACATAAATCTTCCCAAACGTGGCCAATTTTAAAATTGTGTTCTCACATCTTACAGGATGTAATAAAACCATGTTTTAGAACATTATGAAATAATTTTGATGACTTTCAGAACAGATTTACGTCAAAATACCTGTAATATTGGTGTGTTGAAATCCAGATTGAGATCGATGTACTTGCAAAATAAATCCTTTAAATTTACATACAATTAAACAACTATCCATACATTCCATTAAAAGGGGTCTGGGGCCCATTATCCAGCTTGGATTAAAACAAACACATCTACTTTATAGGTATGGAAAATTATCGTTCAAATTAGTGATAAACACACGTGTAGTGAACATGTTCACCAAGCTTCATGCCGTAAACCGATATGTATACAGTAAACAATTTTGTCGTAAATAGCTAGTCAGACCGATACTTGTGAGTAAATATTCTTTCCATTATAATAATACCAGGAATACTTTATTTATTTACTTTCATCAATCATCAACATCAAAATTGGTCGAAATATTTGTGCTGAAAGCTTCACTGACGTGACTGAGTCTAAGGCATTGTCTGCATGCCGGAAACCAACAGTAAACACCGTTGTAGTAAATACGCTGTCGCTGATTAAATTATCTTTCTACTAGAATAACACCAGAAACACTTCAGTTATACAATTAAATCAATTAACAACTTCACCAGTTGAAATATTTGCCGAAAGTCTCACGGAGACAAGGATTTGTCTATGATGTACAGGGGAATCCCGGTCGGGGGAATCCCTTTGTTAATCACGTGACTTTTCGCGGGGAAAATAGAGGAAGGTGTTTACGGAAGTATTTGAAAATGTAAACAACCCAGGCTCTCCTTTGCCGTGCCTACAGACGATGTTTTTGTCCTGTATACCACAGAAAATCAACTTGATGGGGGTTTATTTTCATGCCTGTTTAGCTGATTCATCAATCACGGCAAGTTTAATTTGTCAGAATTCAGGTACGTTTTCAATTTTCACCGTAGCTCAAATTACCGGTTACAAGCAGCAGGTTGTAAATTTAAAAAAATATCACAGAACCAAAATTTCTTGTTTTGGTAAATAAATAAGTCGTATAACTACTGAAAGCATGGCTTAGATTATTAGTATACCAATTATTTTTCATTAATTTTGGACATAATTTAGATGAGTTTGAACGATTTTGATAGTTTATTATTATTATTTTTGAATTCACGGTTTGAGAAGAAAATATGTAGGCCTACTGACGTACTGTCTATTTGTTCTTTAGCTCAAAAAGTGTCTTTTTATTGGTTTTGGTATGCAAGTTGTGATGTTTTGCACACCATATACTATTATTGAATTAAAAAAATGTAACTTGTAATATTAATATATATCTGGACGTTGTCTTCATGCTGGCAACAGAAAAGTAGGTCTCATCAATAATCGTCACCGACATTGAAAAGAAAGAGAATGCCCGGGTAATTTTCCTTAATATTCTGTTAAACAAAGCTGCAAAACTTTGATGATTGAAAGCTGTTACAAATATGCATGGAATATTTTTGAATACAAAGCATTTTATGGGTCCATATTTGCATGTAATTGGCTGGATTTTGATTAATTAAAATTATAATTCAAATATAAATATGTGAAATTTATTTTTAAATTGGATACATAGTCTTATATGAATAAAGAAATCAAGCTATAGGAAGTAGAAGATATATATTTATCTTCAATTTGTACATAAATATGAAATTAAAATTTATTTTGTTTATATTTTTTGGAATTTTATATACAGTGTATTTCATATTTATGGTTCTAATGATTTAGTATTTATCTTGGTGAAATTTACTTCTTGATGTATATATGATGCTTCCAATTAACTTGTAATGATTCATTTAATTTTTGTCAGGAATATCAGAATGGGCCATGGTGAGGAAAGAAGAAAACAATCACAAGTTAGACTGATAATTGGAGATTTGCACCAATCAGACAATTTCATTGGTAAAAATACTCATAAATATGGAAATGAATTGTGAATTATCAATGTTTGTGTGCAAAAGCAACGAATCAATTCATTCACAAATCTAAACGAATTAAAATATTAATTGAAATGATGATAATTCTAATTGAGAAAACCACTAACATATTACATCATTCTTATAATTATTATAATTGGTCGCTATCCTTCATTCATTTTTTTTTTACTTTCATCAGGTAATACTGCTGTGTGCATTGGAGTTAAAAAGTGGAGAAGACACTTCCCCCGGCATATACACTACAAAAGATGATTATATTAGGCGTGGTAATGTATGTAACAATTTTATTAAAAAAGATTAATTTCATGTACATGTAGGGTAAACTTCATGTTTAGTTTATTTTCAGTGTTGTATGCAAAGCAAATGTGACTTAAAGGTATTTAATAGTTAAATGAGGGGAAACAATTTAAAAAAAAAAAAAAAACTAAAATATCCTTTTTGGTGATAAAAATCAATTCTTTATTAGGTAATGTTCTTTTTCAAAAACTTTTCCAGGTCCTAAATGTAAAATCAAGACCTTGATTTCAAAGGGTTATATGATCACTTATAACCTTGATTTCGCTGGAACATATCATTGCAAAACTGAAGGCAGTTCAAGAGAAAAAACTGACCAATCACAGGCCTGCAGCAGATCTAGAGATTTAGTGATGCTCAACTTCAAAGCCATGCAATGTACAGTTAGTTGAGTCTTTTGATGTATATCAAAGGACCAAACTATCTTCTCATCTGATGTCATACACAGAGCCTTCAGTTTCGCTATGACATATTCCCAGGGTGTAAAAGATTATAAGTGATCGTAACCCCTGGAAATCTAGGATGGGCCAAGTATTACTAGGCTCTTATACCTATACTTCAATTCACTGGAACTTCTTGGTTTATATCTGGTGGGTTATCATGACCTACATTGTGACCTTTGACATACATATACAACTAAGAATAGTCTAACATATTTACAGTAGGACTTTAGTTAATGGTGGAGATGTGGAATGGTAGTCTCATTGAAAGAAATTCTTGTTGACTGTTAAATCAAAATGTGTAAGCATTTGTTTCCCTAAGTTGAGTAAAACAATTTTTAATGAGCTTATTATAATAAAGCGTTTGATTGGTTAATAATAGCGGGAATTTCAATATGTCTGCATCCAATGATGTAAAGTGGCCTTGCTTCACATTTTGTTAACTCTTGTTAACTCCTTCTGAATGTTTGCATATCTAGAATGCCGTTGTTTAGATGGTGAAAACCATTCATCAAATCTTTCAAAAACTGTTTCAGTGTTAAATTGCATTACTGATTACATATTTCGATAACTACTGGTGTTTAGATCTTTTGGATTCTTGCATGTTTTAATTATTACCATTATTCTTTCAGTAAACTCCAACAAGAATCACCAGAACAACTTATCCTGTGCAAATCCGTCCACATTGTGAAGAGATATATTCATCAGCTGCAATCGACATGGAAACACTGTACCCTTTCCCTAAGATTACATCGCCACATCCAGTGTCTTATGATGGATTAATTGATGTGAAAATGCTAAAAGGACATGGATAGTAAAGCTTTTGAAAATTACTGCATCGAACCGTGACTAATTTATTATCAAAAATATACATGTATCTTGAATGATGTATTCAACTATCAAAAATATTATGTTGATTATTTTTGTGACTTGCAATTGATCAGATTTGTTTTGTTTAAAAAGCAATTTTTAAAATTACAATAAACTTTTTAAATGTTTTCTATTTTCATATTTCTATATCATGTTTTTAATGAGTTGTGAGTTCATGTAGCTCTCGGGTACCTTTTAGGTAGCTTTCGGGTATGTTTTAGGTAGCTTTCGGGTATGTTTTAGGTAGCTTTCGGGTATGTTTCAGGTAGCTCTCGGGTACCTTTTAGGTAGCTTTCGGGTATGTTTTAGGTAGCTTTCGGGTATGTTTTAGGTAGCTCTCGGGTACCTTTTAGGTAGCTTTCGGGTATGTTTTAGGTAGCTTTCGGGTACATTTTAGGTAGCTTTCGGGTATGTTTTAGGTACTTTCTGGTATGTTTTAGGTAGCTTTCGGGTATGTTTTAGGTAGCTTTCGGGTATGTTTTAGGTAGCTTTCGGGTATGTTTTAGGTAGCTCTCGGGTACCTTTTAGGTAGCTTTCGGGTATGTTTTAGGTAGCTTTCGGGTATGTTTTAGGTAGCTCTCGGGTACCTTTTAGGTAGCTTTCAGGTATGTTTTAGGTAGCTTTCGGGTACATTTTAGGTAGCTTCGGGTATGTTTTAGGTAGCTTTCGGGTACATTTTAGGTAGCTCTCGGGTACCTTTTAGGTAGCTTTCGGGTATGTTTTAGGTAGCTTTTGGGTATGTTTTAGGTAGCTCTCGGGTACATTTTAGGTAGCTTTCGGGTATGTTTTAGGTACTTTGTATGTTTCGGGTATCTTTTAGGTATATTTCTCTGGGTATGTTTTAGGTAGCTCTTGGGTACATTTTAGGTAGCTTTTGGGTATGTTTTAGGTACTTTGTATGTTTCGGGTATCTTTTAGGTATATTTCTCTGGGTATGTTTTAGGTAGCTTTCGGGTATGTTTTAGGCAGCTTTCGGGTACATTTTAGGTAGCTTTCGGGTATGTTTTAGGTACTTTGTATGTTTCGGGTATCTTTTAGGTAGTTCTCTCTGGGTATATCATAGGCAGCTTTCGGGTACTTTTTAGGCACATCATGCCACTAGGCACATATTAGGTATACTAAACTGTGCCTAAAACATACCTAAAATGTACCTATATTGACTATATAAAACCCCTCATCATTCTCCCTCTTTTTCTTTCTTACCATAAAAGTACCTAAGGTATACCTTAGGTATACCTAAGGTATACCTTAGGTACACCTAAAAAAGTACCTAAAAGGTACCTATTTTTCCCCTGGGACATCAAACTAATGCAAGTTTCCCACATAAATCAAGTGTACACATTCACCAGATATCTGTCAAAACCACCCTGGATTACCACACTTGATTTTGGATTTTCTAATGTGTATATATATATATATATATGCTCCAAAATTTGCATCAATAATAATTGACTAGTGCATGTGTGCACACAAGATGTTGTATAACATAAACAGTGAGCTAATTTTTTTAGGAATCTTTTTGAATTTTTCAAAATCAAAAGGTGTTTCGGTTAATTTAAAGATGTATACAAGTTCATACTTTTAATATTTAATTTCCGTAGCCAAAATGAAATCATCAAATAATATCCCTGCTAAATTGTATAAATAGTGTAAACAGATTAAATGTTAGTTATAATAAATATAAATATGTGTAAATATTCCATTATCCTAATGGGTTATTTATTTAGTACTTAGGTACATGTGCATGTATAGCAGCTATAGACTTAAACTGCCCTGCAGACTTATAAGCAATCATGGGTCTAGATGAATTACATGTATAATAATTGCAAACAAATACCATTCTATACTATATATGTGTGTATATCATGTACTACATCTCTATATATACATGTGCCTGTCATGCACAAAAACTGTAATTGGACCTCGTGTCATACAGTTACTTTGTCTAAGTGAATAAAAAATACCTTGAAATCAGTTTGGGCAGTCAGAAACCACATAAGTTCTAACTCAGTAAAAGCATTCATGTTAATTAATTTCACCAATGTGTCCTGGGTTTGATTTCCTGTTAATATAACAACTTGAGGTTATTAACTTCATATTTTTTTTTAAATCTTGCTTTTCAACACTGCTTTCTATAAATAGACTACATGTAGACTATTTCTATTAATGCATGGAATAACCAATATGTTTATTTAAGAGGTAATGCAAGACTGTGCGTCATATTAAGGTTTTTGGTGGTATTCTAGTTTTGGAAAGTTGAGATAAATATATATCTAAGCACATCACAGTGACATAATACTTCAAAATAATTCATTTTAATACATAGGCCTATCAATACTCTGATGTCAAGGAGAATTACAGATCGGAGAGCTGATCATGTATGTTATATACATGTACTCAAATATTGTACTTGACCCATTATTCTTAGTGAGGGCAGTGTAATACTCTTTACTAAGATGATACATGGTCGAATATCCGTTTGAGTATTTCATCAAATAATGTCAGACCTATCTTAGTGTGGTGGCATCCAGAGCACCAGAACACAGATTTATTCAGCTTAGATAATTATGAATTTCCAGAAATAACATACACCCATAAATGACAGGAATATGCCACCTAATAAACTAATGGCTGAAAGGTATACAGAAACTCTTTTGGTAAAATAAATGAGCAAATGTATGATACATAGGTACTGCCTCTATTACGCTGGACTGGTTCACGTCAAGTATTGTCATCTTGCATATTGACAAATTTCAGAATCCGCGTGCTCAAGTAAACTTGATGGAAATGAAGGTGAACCGTTGCCTCTACAAAAAATGGAATATGGAAAAGAAAAAAAAAGAACAAATATCCAATAAACAAGTCCGAAAAATAGATGTTTACTTACCTCGCTTTCTAAATAATGTCGACAGATTAACACCGCCTCTGTATCATGCTACAATCACGCCATATTTCAGGCCATATTTCAGTTGGCGTGAGGTTGTTGTTTTGGTGCGATCGTGCTAAGTTCAACCCGAACGAGTCCGGACTTACCGGTAGCGCCCGGCAGTGGCATCGTCGGAGACCCACAGGTGATCGGATACACTAGGCCTAGTAGTGCGATTACCGCTGGGTCTCCTACGGTGAAATCCTTGTAAAATGTGTGTCAATTACAGGGTTATGGAAAACGATATTTATCACCACCTTCATATCAAATTTACTTTTCCACTAACATTTTTTAGAGAAAATAGACGACTAAAATACAATGACATAGCACATAAAATGTTTCATTCTTACAAGAAACGTTATGCTCATTCAGTTAATGATTTACACCATCTTTCATCTGATAAATACGGGTACTTGTCCTGTAAAGTTTAGAAAAAATACTCCAACTGTTGCATTTATTTATTATTATTATTATTTTTTTTTGGGGGGGGGAGGGGTTACTTTAATTGGTGCTGTAGAAATCTACTTTTTTCTTGAATACTTTGGTGTATCTTATGATACCCAACGTAACAAAGAATTCACTAATTTAAAGTGAATTATATTCTGTAATATTTTCTTCTTACACTTTTATCTTAGCGCCAATCCAAATGGAATGTGTTTTTCAATATTGGGCTTCAAATTAGAAAACTTCTCTGGACAATCCAACGTATATCTATCAAGAGCAGTGAGTCTTGTATCATCAGCAATTATACGTGAACATAATATATTAACACTTTTTTATCGTTTGATGAATTTTATATCGTCATAATTAAAAAATTTATTTCAGCGCACATATTGAACAAATATGGCACCATAGGATCTCCTTGCCTACACCCATCGTGGATTGGTTGGAAACGGATAGGAAATATATACCACTTTGTAAGATTGCTGGATTGTCATTAAACAATTTGATCCATCTAATGGGGTACAAACCCCCGGTAAATTTGGGTCGGGGTGCAAAAGGAAGTCATTCTTTTTATTTAGGCCATTTTTAATATTTTCGGGTTATTAATCGTACGTGTGATTGGTCTGCAATAATGGCAAGCTTGCAGTTAGGTAATTTGCAGCAAGGGAATCAAAAGGTGTTTTTTCCATAAGATGATGTTTCTGATAAGATGTTATATATTTTTTTTTGCGGACTGCATTTAGTATGTCTCAGTTTAATATGTCATGTCAGGCAAACGCTTGTTTTGATCATATTTCACGGGGGCCAAATGGTAGACTATCACAAACCTGACAAGTGGAAACGTATATGCCTAATAAGCAACTATATATACTGACATGTCTATCAACCTTTGTTTAAATTACATTCCCACATGTAATATAAATGAATTAACAGGAGAGAAATTTTTAATTAATGTAAAAAGAGAAAAGCATTACATGAAAACTGTAACTGACATATTACATGGCGTGATTGTCGTGGTTTGAATGCAAGGTGCTCCATCCGGGTTACCGCTGTAACCAACAACAACAATATGGCGGCGTGCATGTTATAGACAGATTTACTTCTGTTAGAAAGCAATGTTTTTTTTATAGAATTAGGATTGTTCGAGTGAAATAACTTAGCATCATGGATGAACGCCATTGGTGGATAGCTGGTAAAATCCAGGAAACATTTAAGATAGGCGGCTATGACAATCCAACGCTGCTGGAGGATTTTATGACAGAGGAAGGAACGCTCACAAAGATTAAACCGTTTCCTGAAATCGAGTGGTCCATGTCGTCTTTTCTTTTATTCAGAAAAACCGGAAAGTTCGACATTGTCATCGAGAGAATTGTATGTCACTGGAACGCTAGCTGCGTTAAAAGATGTGAATTTAGATAATGTAAACATTCTTTACTTTCTCAGAAACCGAGTAGACAAAGATGTGGATGCTCATCGGATGGAACGAGATGTCTTCTGTGGAGAGCTCAAACACAATACTATCGAAACACTCACTGCACTGTTGTCCGACGTTTACCTTCCGCTTATTAAGGCACAGAAAGAATGGGGAGAGTGCAACAATGAATGCCAAACTAACCTTACACATAGCATGGACAAATTTTTGACAGCTTTAAATGAGTCCACTGCATCCATGCAAACTTCAAAACAGTTGGTGAGTTTGAACAATACAGTAGGCCTAGATGACAAAAAGAAGTCAAGCCGCTTTGTCCCTAATAAATTAATTAGCACTAATATAAGATATTTCCATTTTTTCATATTCAAGTATCTGACCGAATCATGAATGAGGTTGGTCTGCATTACCATATATACAGTATAGCAAGAACATGGTTTTAATATTTTGAATAAATTGTAAGTGATTATAAATCTTTAATATTGCTTTTCAACACTCTATCACTTCTGAACATTTAAATGGAAGATTTGTTTTTCATTAGCATTTATGTAACAGAAACAGATTGAGCATAAGAGAAGTTCTCTCTACTGGAGAGGTATATTGTGGCTAGCATTCACCAGGGTTACGTTTATTTTCATCATTTCCCATTATATAATACCAGATGCTCAAACAGCCAGAAAATGTGATTTTGAATGACTTCAAACAACAAAGAGCTGCAGCCCTGGATCCCCAGTTGAATAGTCAGTATGAAGAACTTGTGAATGACTGGATGAATACAATTGAAACAACATTAAATGATACCTCTGATGAAAGGTAAACATTTTATTTTTGCTTTCATTATATAATTCTGATCACGCTTTAATTATCATATGATTATATATAGACACTTCATTTCTGCATTTTCCTAAAGTAAAAACAGTTTCAATAATGGCTCATTGAAGGAAATATTTTTGAATGTGTGCATGCTAGTTTCATAAAATCTCTCACAGCTTTGATAGACCGAGAATTTTAAAGAAATCTTATTCAATTTTGAATGTGTGGCTTTGCTTATACAGTCATTTTTTCTCAGCCAATTCCACATTCATCAAATCTAAAGTTCCTTGGCTGTAAATTTTTGTTTAGATTCTGTGTCTTATTACAGAATGCATTGTGTTACTTAACGACACCTTTCATTTATGTCATTAATCAATGATATGATTTATCTTCTGATTTATAAATCAGACATTAATGTAACATGTAATGCTTTTCTAGGAAAGTGGCATTTCCAGATGAACCAGCCTCTAGGTGATTCTATTTATGTGTAGCTCTAGTTTATTATAGAGTTTGCTGTTGATGAAATAGTTATACTTGTTGGATGTTATTGTGTACTTTAATAATGAATAATGCTACACAACTCAAGAGATTTGGGTCAGAAAGCTAACCTGTTTGTATAGAGTGGAAACTCTCAATGCTGTGTATTAATGCTGTAACCAAGAAGACTTATTTTATCACACCTGATATTAGAATGTAGGCGCTTTGCTTGCTGTCGTTAGTATGTGGTTATATAGATAATGCTTTTGAGTATGATTTCATCACTACTTATTTGATAATCATCAGCTAGTCATTACCAGTAGGCTTTAATTAGTCCAGCAGTACTGTGTTGAAATGTCGTGTATTGTTCACATCCCGTTATGTTTACATTGTTGGACTACCTGGTAAAATATTTTTCATCTGAATGCTGCAATAACTGCATTATAACAAATGAACATATAAGTGTTCTTTTTGCTGCTTTTTTTTATCTTATGTGCAGTTTATGACAAAAATGGATATGTGTAAATTTTGCAGCAGCTATAGTTTTCTATTTACGTTGGTTATCAACTTCTCCCAAAACACAAGTGCTATTACAACCTGGAACATATACCTTGATTTGTGTATTTGACATTTTCACTCAAATAAATTACATTTGCAGAGTTCATGCTCCTACATTTTATATTTGATCTGTTGACTGTGCAGGCATCATGTCATGCTAATCTTTATTTTACCACAATATACTTGATATCAATGTATTGGTTTTTTTGTGTGTGTGTTAAGTTTGAATTAGTAACAGTTTTCCAAAACACTAATCAACTGTAGACCTGTAGAAATCAAGCATAAAAATTCCTTGAGTGATTTACGTTTTTTTATGAATTGCAAAGTTTTCATAGAATATAGTTATCACTTATATACCTAAAATATAAAAAGAAAGAAAAAACAAAACAAAATTACCTGCATGCTTTTTTATCTTGGATATATAAAAGATGAATGATGTATTATAAGATTTATCACTATAATATCGTTATATATTTATTTTATATTATATTTATACTATTTAAAATATTTAGACAAAGGGTTGTATCAATTTAGTTATATTAACAGAGTCTGAATATTCAAAGCACATCTCAGATTCACAATTGCTTCTTTTTAATTTGTTTACCTTAGAAAGTGAACTGATGAAAATAAGTAAATAACAATGATAATTTCCAAACTCAAAATTTCTTATGTAGGTGGTTATGATATATGTACACATACCAGTGCTGGTATAGATAAAACCCAGTAAATGTTGCATGTATATAAATTGACAAGCGAATAAAATTACATTGAGTGAAACAAACTGTGTATTCCATAAGAGTATGGTTGAATATTCAGATTCTGGTGCATGTTGACATCCAGAAGTGGATCAAGAGTTTGCTTTCTAACTTATTGGAAATGGGAATGAATGGCAGTATTGTATTCCTTTATATAGAGAAAAGATTGTTTGTGAATAGTTGATATATATCTGCATAAGTATGCCAGATGTAGTGTGAGAATTGTTTTATCAATTATTAGAACAGATTTAGACAGAGGTATTTATTGGAGGATATGTTGAATAACCAACAAATTATTTCTTTTTATAAGGTTTTAAGATATCTTAGGTATCATTTAAAAAGTTAAAAGCTTGTAATTGGTTTAAGAAAGGGGAGATAATTTTGTTGATGTCTATCTAAGTAGCTGGTAGATGTTTGAAAGAAGGGGAGATAATTTTAGAAATTGAATTATTTTGTGCCACTTTTTGTGACAAAAGGTTTTTATGTTATATAATTAATCAACTTTAATATGTATAGAAGCAGGGAAAAAACATTATTTACTAGAGGAGATTGAAGTGTGCTATTAACTGGTTTGGGTTTTGACAAAGTGATTGACCGTTTTATCTTGATACACAAGACCAGTTGTAAACCGGTGTTGTGTTTTCATCATGTTCTTGATAAAGAAATAGATGAAAATCTTGAAATGCGTAATTGATAGCTTGTAATCATTCAGGAATTAATTTCTGTCTGTGTACTTCCTCAGATTTTTGGACCCAAATGCAGGACCACTGTCGGAGCTGGAACGATGGCGCCGACGTCAGCGACTTCTGACAAACATCACAGAACAGCTAAAGAGCAAAGAGTGCAAGGCGGTCATAGGAGTTCTGATCACAGTCAAGTCCAGACTTCTCAAAAAATGGAAGAATGTTGATGCATCGTATGTACTTTCGTTTTGCCATATACGATGTGTTGGGTTTTAATGATTACTAAGCTTATTCAAAGGAATGACCTTGACCTATCTACAAGATCAAAACGAATTTGCTAAATTGCTTAACAAATACAATCATATTTCTAAAACCTAAATGTCAAATTGTCATAATATTGGTTCAGGGTGAGGAAAAAATATTGGTTCAGGGGTTTTCTGGTTTTGAAAGGTTACCAGGATGTGAAAATTCGAAGATACCCTTTTTGACCAGCGATTGGTAATGAAATAAATTTACTTTTATTAAGGATGAAATACATGCAGATTCTAAAAACACCATTTTTGTTTTGCAGAATCACTGATGCCATGAATGACACTAAGGACAAAGTGAAATATCTTGAGTCGCTGAGACGCCATTTTGACCAACTGTACCACGATGCCACGCCGGCCTCCATCATCAACAATGCTATTCCTGGTATCACCAATAGTGTGAGGCAGATGGACTCTATCTCGCGGTACTATGCTCGCGTGGGCTTCCTTGGCCTCATGTTCACCAAGATTACCAACCAGTTGGTTCTGGCATGCAAGGAGTACATCAAAAACTGTACCATCACGGTGTACGATGGCGATGAGTTATGGGATAGAATTGGCGAGGAGATTCGTAGTCGAGACACAATTCCAACTGTTGATACTCAGCATAAGTTCCTCAAGAGCCAAGTAGAAGCAAACCTGAAGGTAGATACCACATGTATCTACAAATAACCGAGTCATGAATAAAACCAATTCCTTTAGAAATTCAATGCAGCAACCATTTTTGCTACAACTTTTAAACCCTTGGTTAGAACATTTTGCTCACTTTTGACTCAAAGCTGCCTTCCATATTACAACAGCGTCATCCCTCTAAGGAAACTATTTTCCCTTTTTAAATTCTATTTTTAGTACAAATTCTTAAGAAATTGAATTTTGCAGTTTTAACCCTAAGCTACCTAAAATGACATATAAATAGTTCCATTATCAAATAAAACCACAATTTTGAAGATTATCAGTAACAATATACCTAAAAAAGTAATACACATAAGATTGGCTGTATCCAAGCATAATACTGTTATAAAATACATCTTCACACACTTACTTTGTACACTGTACTTTGATTTTTAAGAATGGTCCAACTCGCGGGAAAAGTAAGGAAGGAAAGGATCTAGGCCTGCAGGATGACAGTCTGTTTGGGCGTCTGAAAGCCTGCCTAACCCTCCAGGGTTACTACCGCGAGATGCTCCGGTCCTTGAAGGATGCCTTGGGACAAAGCCAAAACCTGTCCCATTTCCCTTCTCTTAGTAGTGTAGGAGGACCAGGGAGTTTTACTGGATCTAAGTAAGTACATTGATATTGTAACAAAGGATTCGTTGTTTAACTGAGTAACCAGCTGATGATTTCTAAAAGTCGTTTAAAAATTAGAGTTCATTCGATAAATCATTTCAATGTTAGACGGCTGGGATCAATTTCTGCTGGTGGTACTGATTTGTAAATGAAAACATGTGAAAACAAAATATTTGAACTATATTTATTTATGTCCAAATCTTGAATTAAATGAAATAAATTTTGTGACCAATTCTAGGCCAAAGCCAGGTACCAGTGGGGCGTCACGAGGAACCAGCATGTCCCCTAAGAAGGGTCAGTCGATCATGATAGCAGACACCCAGGGACACGGAGTATCAATTGCTGATGAGGAGGCCATCATGTCTCACATGGATTCCTTCTGTAACCGTATCCGTCAACTGATGGATGTTATCAACACGCTAGCCCAGTACAACAAGTATGCATACAAACTCCATTGGTAGCAAACTTATACTTTCATGATTGTTTTTTTTTTATACTCTAAAGCCTTTTAGAGAAATTTTGTCTGAAAGAATAAAGTCTAATGAATATTTTTTCAAAGTGCGGAAAAACAATAAGCAAAATTTACATAATATGTGTGATTTAAATTCATATTTAATATTCATTAATTTTCGCCTATAGAATGGTACACTCTACAACGGGAATACCTCGCCTGAGAAAGGAGGATCTGATAAATGAAGATGAGAATGAGAAAGATGTCTATAAGTATCGTAAACGCCAACAGGAAGCTCTCAAGGCTGCCAGTGAGTCATTATTTCTTCATAGTAATTGGTTATATAACTGTTATAACCCAAATTTAATTTTAGATCATGATTATATTCAGACTTTAAAGATTTATTGCAATGTTTTCTATAAATCAATGTAGAATTGTGTAGAAATATCAATAATAAATTTACTAAAACTGTAATGTATTCATGAATTTGTGCATTTATTATTGTTGATGTATTGAAGTTTGTGTGTATCTTGTGTAATAACTTGTACACCTCCACTGTAGTGGTATATGAGGATGAGGAAGCAGAAGGTGGTGTGACATCTATACAGATTACTTCCCCTGAACGGAGCCTCGGAGCGATAGCAGAAGATGAAGAGAACCAGGATGACCCTGGATCTGACCAAGAGGATGTTGCTACAGAGAAGAAAGAGGTTCCACCTGATCCAACGGATGATGTTTTTGATGTGACCAATGGAAAGCAGGGACTTAGTGATGAGGAAGTGGCCATTATAAGTAAGATAGTCACAGATTCTGTCATTTCTCAAATCATATACAGTCAAACCTGCTCTAACAAGCGCCTGTATATAACGACCGCCTGTCTATAACGAACGGTTTTTAGACTCCCCGTGCGTTTTTACTATATAATGGCACTGTGCATAACGACCACCTGTCTAATGTGGCTAACTACCGGTCATTTTAGCCCCGTCAAAGTTGTATAACGACCGGTCGCTGGGATCGACTTTTCGAGTACCGAGTACAGTGTGTGTGAAGTAGCGTCCCTTTGACCTACTTCCGGTAATTAACTCCCTTTGTAAGCAAATGGCAGCCATTACTGAAGCCCACGCTATGAATTGTTTATACAGTACTGTTTGGTTTATAACCTAGCAGTCGTAACATTTGAGGTACAAATATGGTTGCCAACTTAAGGATGGAAGTTTTAACGACCGTTTATGCCTATCGAAGACTGAAATTATGTTTGTTCGCGAACGCCGTGTGCACGAAAAGATCACTCGTAAAGCGTGATTTTGAAGCCACAACTCGGATGATACGGTAGGCAAAATAAAGCATGCCAATTTATTTAATGTGTTTCGTTATATTCATTGTCGATATTTAGCATTGTTTTATTACTAAGAAATGGCTGTACTTAAGGTTTTTCAAATTAGGCCTTTAAAGTTACGTTCTTCTTCTTTACATTAGAGTCAGTCGGATTATCGCCCGATGTAACCCGGGTATTCTCGATGTGTTTATAAGATATACGGTCCCATTTCTTGGTAGAAATGTTACTGAAAATTAATATGTGTACCTGCATTGTGATTTTAATAGTTTTGAAACATTATATTGTGAGAAAATGCCTCCAAATCGATCTTTCATGTTCCGAGATTAATCCGTCAAAACTGGTTACACGGCAACATTACATACGACTTGCCAGCGAGAATGTGTTGTAAAAAAAATATTACAGGCATACATTGTCTGAAAATAATCGTTCAAAGATAATTCCAGGCCATGTGAAGTCAGTAATTAGGTAATGATTATGTTCAAAGCTGAAAAAATCTACTAGGTATCAAAACGAGTTGTTTTTGTAATTTCGTGATTTTTGATCGAAATTTCCGATTGCATTAAAATAAAACGAACACAAATAACGAAAATATATTGACACAATTATTTCTTAGATAATGCATGGCAATAAATATATACACATCCAGTAGCAGGACTGTTTTGTATTAATACAATTCTGTTTTATTTACTGGCTTGTTGGTTGGCACGAAAGCCCCAACCTGTCTATAAAGGCAACCTGTCTATAGTGACCGTTTTTCTGTCTCCCCTTCAGTGGTCGTTATAGACAGGTTTGACTGTACTAATGAACAAATCTGTCACAATGCATCATTGTATCTTTGTTTCACCATTATAACATATTGATCTATAAATTGACCCATGCATGCCTTGTGATGAGTTCATCTACCCATGTTAATTGCAGTTCTGTTATTAAGGAATTCATAAACTGATGCAATTTCACATTAAGCCTACCTACAGTGTAAAGACAAAGGGTGCTGGATCTCATTGATGTTATATATCTTTGATAATTTTGTTGTTGATATGTAGTTTTTTTTACACCATTTTTCAATAGGGAAGTATTTTCCTGAAGAAGAAGAGGATGAAGGTCCCAGTATATCTTACACAGTGGCTAAACATCACGAAAGTATGATGAAGGCTATGAGTGAAAATGTCACTACCAAAACCATGCTGGATGTGGAATCTAAGGTAATTCACAAATCAAAATAAAAAGCAATTTATTCTAATGGTATTTTTAGCCCACCATCATCAGATGGTGGGCTATTCAAATCGCCCTGCGTCCGTGGTCCGTCGTCCGTTGTCCGCCGTCCGTCGTCCGTCCGTCCGTAAACAATGCTTGTTATCACTATTTCTTAAAAACTGCCGCAGGGATTTTGTTCAAACTTCACATGGAGGGTCCCCTTGGTCCATATTTGTGCCATACAGATTTTGAGGCTGATCCGAAAAACAAGATGGCCGCCAGGCAGCCATCTTTGATTTTGGCAGTTGAAGTTTGTTATCAATATTTCTTGAGAACTACTGAAGGGATTTTGTTCAAACTTCACATGGAGGTTACCCTTGGTCCCTAGTTGTGCCATACAGATTTTTAGGCTGATCGGAAAATCAAGATGGCCGCCAGGCAGCCATCTTTGATTTTGGCAGTTAAAGTTTGTTATCAATATTTCTTGAGAACTATTTAAGGGATTTTGTTCAAACTTCACATGGAGGGTCCCCATGGTCCATATTTGTGCCATACAGATTTTGAGGCTGATCCGAAAAACAAGATGGCCGCCAGGCAGCCATCTTTGATTTTGGCAGTTGAAGTTTGTTATCAATATTTCTTGAGAACTACTGAAGGGATTTTGTTCAAACTTCACATGGAGGTTACCCTTGGTCCCTAGTTGTGCCATACAGATTTTTAGGCTGATCGGAAAATCAAGATGGCCGCCAGGCAGCCATCTTTGATTTTGGCAGTTAAAGTTTGTTATCAATATTTCTTGAGAACTACTTAAGGGATTTTGTTCAAACTTCACATGGAGGTTACCCTTGGTCCCTAGTTGTGCCATACAGATTTTGAGGCTGATTGGAAAAACAAGATGGCCGCCAGGCAGCCATCTTTGATTTTGGAAGTTGAAGTTTGTTATCGATATTTCTTGAGAACTACTGAAGGGATTTTGTTCAAACTTCACATGGAGGTTACCCTTGGTCCCTAGTTGTGCCATACAGATTTTGAGGCTGATCGGAAAAACAAGATGGCCGCCAGGCAGCCATCTTTGATTTTGGCAGTTGAAGTTTGTTATCGATATTTCTTGAGAACTACTAAAGGAATTTTGTTCAAACTTCACATGGAGGTTACCCTTGGTCCCTATTTGTGCCATACAGATTTTGAGGCTGATCTTGGATTTTGATAGTTAAGGTTTGATATCCCCATTTCTCAAAAAGTGCTGAAGGGATCTTTCTCAAATTTATAATGTAGGTTCCCCTAGGGCCCTTGTTGTGCATATTGCATTTTTGGACCAATTGGATTTTGATAGTTAAAGTTTGTTATCGCTATTTCTCAGATAGTACTGAAGGGATCTTTCTCAAATTTCATATGTAGGTTCCCCTAGAGCCCTAGTTGTGCATA
Organism: Argopecten irradians; assembly: GCF_041381155.1. NCBI lineage: Eukaryota > Metazoa > Mollusca > Bivalvia > Pectinida > Pectinidae > Argopecten > Argopecten irradians. Next base: position 573 of record NW_027188573.1, on the reverse strand, counting down.
TTGCATTTTGGGACCAAACGGTCAACAAGATGGCCGCCAGGCAGCCATCTTGGATTTTGATACGTAAAGTTTGTTATCGCTATTTCTCAGAAAGTACTGAAGGGATCTTTCTCAAATTTCATATGTAGGTTCCCCTAGAGCCCTAGTTGTGCATATTGCATTTTGGGACCAAACGGTCAACAAGATGGCCGCCAGGCAGCCATCTTGGATTTTGATACGTAAAGTTTGTTATCGCTATTTCTCAGAAAGTACTGAAGGGATCTTTCTCAAATTTTGTATGTAGGTTCCCCTAGGGCCCTAGGTGTGCATATTGCGTTTTGGGACCGATCGATCAACAAGATAGCCACCAGGCAGCCATCTTGGATTTTGATAGTTAAAGATTGTTATCGCTATTTCTCACAAAGTACTGAAGGGATCTTTCTCAAATTTCAAATGTAGGTTCCCGTAGGGCTCTAGTTGTGCATAATGCGTTTTTGGATCGATCAGTCAACAAAATGGCCGCCAGGTCTGCCATCTTGGATTTTGATAGTTAAAGTTTGTATCGCTATTTCTCAGGAAAGTACTGAAGGGATC
>NW_027188572.1:0-18919 GCF_041381155.1 Argopecten irradians | reverse complement strand
TCGCTGTCAAAATGAAAAGCTAGAGAATAAGTTTAAATTGGATGTTATTAAGTTCGCTAAAGAAAAAATGGTAAAAGGAAGGCTCAAAACATTTCCGTGGAGAGAAAAAAGCGCAAGAGAAGTTACCTGGTGGAGGAAGGAAAGTTACAAACCTTGACATTGACCTTGAGTTATTAGAATGGCTTAGGGATCACCGAGAAAAAGGTGTACGAGTTACTGGGAAAGCGCTACGAACAGAGGCGATACGTTTACATAAGGAAAGGGGATGTCAGAGTTTCAAAGCCTCTAGCGGTTGGTTTCTATGTTTTAAAAAACGACACAAAATAAGTATGCGCGAACAACTCACATTGCACAAAAAAGTGTGTCGGCTGTAGATCACCGTATTGACTACTTCCTACGTTTTATAAATAGAATGCGGCGTTCTCGGAACTATGATTTTAAATATATTGCAAACATGGATGAGACACCTGTTTGGATGGAAATGCCCGGGAAGTCTACCCTTGACACCATAGGAAGTAAAAGTATTAGTGTCACATCTACCGGAAATGAGAAAGAAAGACTTACGGTGATGTTATCTGCCTACGCTGATGGTACTAAAATGTCGCCGTTTGTATTGTTACCAGGCGTGAAACTCCATCCAAAAACTGATATTCCCAGTTGGATCGTCGTACATATGTGCGGGAGTGGAAAAAAATCTTGGGCGGATGAAACCACGATTTCAATATGGCTGAAAACCATATGGGGTAGAAACAACACGGATAAAAGACTGCTTGTGTGGGACACGTTTAGGGGACACTTAACTGAAAAAGTAAAAGATGTTGCTAGAAAAAAATGTAATACGGATTTGGCTTATATTCCGGGTGGATGTACCAGCCGACTACAGCCCGCAGATGTCTCTTGGAATAAACCATTTAAATCGGCATTCGCTGAAAAATATGACGACTGGTTATTCAGCGGTGAGGTGAGTCTCACTAATCATGGGAATCGACGTCCACCCCCAAAAAAACTAATTCTGAGATGGATCAAGGAGTCTTGGCTTTCGATTTCACCAGATATTATAAGGAAATCATTCAAAAAATGTGCTATCACAAATGCGTTAGACGGTACAGAAGATGATTTATTCATGGTCGAATCCGACATGGAATCTGATAAAGAACCAATGTTTGAAGGATTTACTCCTAGCGACGTCGATGTTGCTCAAGCGATGTATGACAACACCAGCGCAGATGTGTACAATGTAAACATTGAACTGTCAGAAAGCAGTGACTCCAACAGTGATATGGATGAGATTGACCATTACTACTACTGTGCGAGTCCAGGTCATTGAATTGACACTCAAACTATATAGCTATCGGATAAATATGTGGCTGTTTATGTTATTTCATTCTGTACCTTAGTCCTGGTAAATTGAATATGAAATAAAAATCTAAAGGAAGGTAAGTGCGTTGTGTTTTTGTAATAACTGGACACTGCTCCATTTTTTTTTCTTTTTGAGAAAAAAAGGCAAAGGCGCCCTTATTACAGCAGGTGCCCTCTTAAGGTCAAATACGGTAGGTTACATTATTGAGAAGAAAAAGTTTGTGAATGACTGTGCATCACAACAATATTTATGTAGAATTTGTTCATATTGGTGACTTTGAAGTTTTGAAACCAGATTTTTCTATGGCCCAGTAAACGGACTGATGAAGTTGTTGTTGATTCTGGTTTGAGGTTAAGTATTAAGTTGGTATGCTGCACTCAGTGAACCAGCCAAAAGTAAACAAAGTATTTTAGGGCTTGGTGTCCTGAATACGTTTCGTGTACTGCATTATAATGGTTACCAAGATTTTGCAGTAAAGATATTACTATACCTGCTTAAGCTGGTAACATGCGGTTAAACATTCAAGGGGAGGTAGATATGTGAAACGATAACAAACGATTAATAATTTATGCCAGAGTCAACATGTTGTATATTAATTTGCTATAAATATTTCAATTTTTTTCATATTTACTTGTTCCTATAGGGTAAACATAATATCATGAGGTGATATATGATGCAGGTTATTAGGTATCTAAAAAAAAGAGTTATACTGCAAGTTAGCATACAAGTTTTGAATATCAGTTGTCTGACTCTGTCCTCATTTTATATCTTCTAACAGATTGGTTAATTAAGTCCTCAATCTAGACAGCCCAAACTGGCAAAAAAGGACAATGGCCTGACTGAAGCTGCAGCTCAACTAGTACAGAACATAACACAACATCAACCAGTGAGGGGGGGCTGAAAACATATGGTTTATGCCCCTATAAGTCAACGGGAGGGAAGTTGCGTTCAAATTCGCGTAATCCCAATGACGTATGAATACAAGTGCAGGTCTGGACTTATTCTAGTTTACGCCTCTATAAGATTTTGCGTTATAAGTAGACAGATTTCACAGGGGGGGGGGGGCTTTCCTCAGAAATGTTTGGAAATTTCATAGTTACATCAGTATGTGTGTACGGTCACTCATCTCGCCTAAATATACAGATCATCTGATTGTCAGAGAATAGTTCTAAGCGTCTAAGCAAACAATAGGTAAACACGTAAAAAAAAAAAACAACCCATTAACAGGTAGCCTATCCGAAACAGTTTCATCAGCTTTACCAGTGTTTTGATTGCGTTTAAGGTGGTATGAACGCAATGGGATACAGTCATATTTTACATGTATCGCTACATTGAATATGTCTTTCTCCCATTGCGTTCATACCACCTTTAACCAGACATGTTAACCCTACCGATTCTGGCGGAAGTCTACCGCTTTTGTGACTGATATTCCGCCTACCGCTTTAATATCCAAATATTCCGATTTCTGCAAAACATCGTCTTCATTTTTTTCCTTCCGATTTCTGAATTTTACATATTCGGTTGGGGCTGCCATGGTGGCTTCAAAATGCATACCAGACTGAGTAGGGGGACTGGCTTTCATAATTAAGTAAACAAAGGAGGTGTGAAAACTCCCTGACCAACACCCACTGGTGCTAATTAGCAGCCTGGGGCTAGATCCACCTTGGCTTGGTGGTGTCACTTGCTTTGCCTATTTCACGTGTCCGAGTGTAACGATGTGTATTACGTAGGCCTACCGTAAAGAAACAATCATCTGGCCTTTCAATAAATTTTGTGCTTAAAACTAGTAAGCACCATTTCAAAAACAAACACTACTTATAATTGAAATGATTTACTCACGTTTTTAATGTAAAATAGGTATACAGTGTCTGCTGAAAATCATAAACTTTGCAATCGTAATGGCCGCCATTTTGGAATGGAGTGATTCTAATAAAGGAGCCGGATTTTGGTATATTTTTTCAGGATATCACTAAAAAAAAAGTTTTTTTTGGGGTGATTATTTCTCTAGAATATTGGTGTAAATTTTAGAAACAAATATTTGTATTCTTTCTTGCATAAATCAAAAGAAAATGAGTCCAGTATGTATTACAAAAAAAAAAAAAAAAAAAAAGTGAAAAAAACCCAAAACAAATAGACAAAATGTATAATTAAAAAGGTGATAAATAGCATTGAAATAAAAGTATACAATGTATTTATTGGAATTTTTCATCTTCTAAATTTAATATAAGCCTTAATTAACATTTAAAAAATACAAAATGAGCTTACCAATGCAAGGCCTATGATGATAATTAAAGTTAAATCATAATTTGTTAACAAAATGTTTTTTGTAATTATTTTGCATATTATTGATATTATTATATCTCTGACACGTCGCGAAAAATGCCGCGTGTAATGCTACCACTTTTGAGTCAAAAATCTACCTCTTTTTGCTCACCAAAGGTTAACATGTCTGCCTTTAACGCAATTAAAACACTGTTCAATCTCTATGTGAAAAAAAAACAAAACATTGTAGCATATTTCGGTACGGAAGTGTTCAAGCACGTGGTAGCCTTGCTGAAGTCCATGAAATAATTGCACCTTACAAACTTCTTCAAATTCAAATATGTGCCTAGAGTGTTTTTGGTTCAACAAGACGTGATTTATCATCAATTGCCAAAATAAATGCCAAAGACCCAGAAGTCATCAGCGCGGCTCCCGGGGAGGAGACAGACTGATGAGAAACCTGTTGTAGCAGAGGGGAATACAAATGCTGCCTCAGGGAGTAACTCAAGCACAGAACACCCATAGTCAGAGTCAACATTGGCTTCCATTGTGGAGAAGGTGTTTTCCAAGCTAACTATATAACATTTAATCAATTTGTTATTCAGTTAGGCATTAAAAAATAGAAATGCCAGGTTTTCGCCAGAAAAGACAGCTTAAATGTGGATAGAAAGACAAGAAGATCAGGAAGGAATTGAGATTATTTATATCAACCCTGTCCCAATGAAAAATATTGTCACGTGACCTTTACTTTCCATTCTCTAGCTTGCAAAGCCTTATATTATTTTCGTATTATTTTGAGTTTATATTACCGTATTTGAACGCAAATAAGACCCCTCCCCTATTTTGACAGATTTTCAGACTTAGGGGGATGTCTCCGCAAATAAGACCCCCACCTATTTTTCAGTTTACTGGATGATGGATTTGAGCAATGGAGTAATTAAAGATATCACCAAAATGACTTTGTATCGGAACTTCTTTTTGTTTGTTTTATCGGCAAAGAAATATCACGTAGTAAACAACTGCTTGTGTGCTTGTTATTTTTGTCATTTATTTCAAGTTAATTCACAGGTGATTTTATTTAATTATCAATAAATACGAATTGTGGACAGTGCTCATATCTAATTGGATTTTATTTTCAACAAAATACGCCGATATGTGTTTCCATGAGCACTTCATATCAGCATGGTTAACAAGTTTTAGTGTTCGTACGGCTTGTCATTTTTTACATGAATCGGCAAAGATATTCGTCATTGATGCAGATCGTTTCTGCAGTCGTGGATTCTAGTTCAATACAATAATTACCTAAAACATCTACTTAACGCATTTACAGTTTCAAATATGTTTATTTGTGAACGTGACGTACCTGTAGTTCATGATCAGTTGGAGAAACCATGCTTTACGTTTCAGCCGCCATGTTTTGTTTACGCAGTCAGTATAATATGATTAGCCGCAAAGTTTCGTATTTTACTCTGGATACAAAAAATACTCGCTACGATGTTTTAATGCAGTTAATACTTGGACTAATATCTGAAATATTATCAAACTATCGTCGTATCAATAGCAATACCGATCAAATTCCCAAACACGACCCGGTGTGAAAATGTGAAAGTATGGCTTCAACCCGGCGGCATTTTCCTACACATGTGTGTACGATGTTACAAACAACTGCATCAGTGCATGTCGGCACGTTGAAGTTAAATCACGATCGTTTGCTCATTTGGCTGAGACAAATGTATTGATATGTAAATGTTTGCAGTGAATTTTAAATAGACCACCTGAGTCTGAACGGCGATCGTCCTTCTGATTCACGGCGATTGATTCACGTGTTTACTAAGACGGAGATGTAGTTTTGCGATTGTAAACAATAACCGAATTTGAATATTTCAAAATTACTACACGATTATTAAAACTTCTGGATTAAAATAATATTGCTTATGATGCGTTTAGTGTTTCTTCGTTTTGATTCAGTGGTGAATATCGAGACACTTGCAAAAGTGTGTTGTAAAAACATAGTCCGTTTCCCTTTCAGACTAACGTTACAACTGCCCTAGTATTGTTCATATTTTAATTTGTCATAACATTTGATTTAATTTTACTCCTACGTCTTCATTATTATCATAAATACTTGAACATCTTGCTATTACCCATCTGTCATACGACTGTTACAACAATGACAGGACATTAAAAAATCCAAGATGGCGACCTCATAGATCGATGTTATCAGGCGGGTTGTCCGCAAATAAGACCCCCCACCACTTTTGACCTTTATTTTCTTCTCTGGGAGGGGGGTCTTATTTGCAGTGAAATACGGTATGGGTGCTATACCATGCTTAGTTTCAAAGAAGAAGTCGTTTTATATGGAAATAGCCAAATTGGCCCCTTTTGACCACGCCCCTCAGGCCCCCGGGGGGTCAGCCCCATCATTTGCACAATTTGGAATCCCCACCCTATAAGGATGCTACCATTGCATTATGGCTAGTGTTTTTCCTGCCTATATATTTGGGGGCCGAAATAAGGCCCCATTCCCAATTGTATTTCTTGGTTTTTTTTCCCAAATCTATGTCTAAATTTCCCAAATCAGTGAGTTGACGCCTATTTTGTGTGACGAAACAAAGAAAATCCGGAAAACCCAAGTCTGAACGTCGTATTTTAGTATACATTCTTACACTTGCATATTGATTTAGAGAAGGATACATTGTTAATTTCTACCTTTTCCAAAATTTCCATAAACACACCGTTAAAAATTTTCATTTCATACTTTTATCGCACAAAATTTCCCAATTTTCCACCAGGTGGCAATTTCCCAAAATACCCAGGAAAAACACTGTATGGGTGCTATACCACGCTTAGTTGCAGAGAAGAAGTCATTTATATGGAACAAGAGGCCCAAGGGCCTTAACGGTCATCTATCTTGGCAATAGCTGTATAGGAAAATAATTAGATATGGTGTCATGGTAGCCATCTTCAATCTGGGATCAACCAGAGATATAACAACACTTTGACAAGATCATATCAGCCGCATTTCATGTTTCAAGTTTCAGTTAAATTGCACTGATAAACTTGAGAAGAAGTTCAAAATGTGTTTTCAAGATGGCATCTGTGGCAGCCATCTTGGATCATCTGTGGCAGCCATCTTGGATTTTGGATCGACATAAAAGTACAACAACACTTGTCGGGACCATGTCAAGGTTTAATTAACGCAGGTTTCAGCTTAATCACACTGGTAGAAACTTGAGAAGAAGTTCAAAATTCAAGATTTTGGAATATTTGACTCTCGTGACCTTGAAAGTAGGTCAAGGTCATTAATTTCCACAACATTGATAGCCCTTTATCTCAGCATGCTACTGACTAAATATGAATACCCTGGACCTTAACATTTTAGCTTAATTGACCCCTGTGGACCTTGAAAGAAGGTCAAGGTCATTCATTTTTATAACTATGGTAACCCTTCATCCCAGCATGCCACCAGCAAAATATGAGTATCCTGTACTTTTGGGTTAGTTAACAAAAATTGTTCAAAGAATTTATCCTATTTGACCCCTGTGACCATGAAAGAAGTTCATTAATTTTTCACAACTTTTGTAGCCCTTCATCCCAGCATGCTACAGGCCAAATATGAGTACCCTGGACCTTTTGGTTAGTTAGAAGAAGTCGTTCAAAGATTTTTAGCCTATTTGACCCCCGGTGACCTTGAAAGTAGGTCAAGGTCATTTATTTTCACAACTTTTGTAGCCCTTTATCCCAGCATGCCACAGGCCAAATATGAGTACCCTGGACCTTTTGGTTAGTTAGAAGAAGTTGTTCAAAGATTTTAGACTATTTGACCCCCGGTGACCTTGACAGTACGTCAAGGTCATTTATTTTCACAACTTTGGTAGCCCTTCATCCCAGCATGCTACAGGCCAAATATGAGTACCCTGGACCTTTTGGTTAGTTAGAAGAAGTCGTTCAAAGATTTTAGCCTATTTGACCCGTGTGACCTTGACAGTACGTCAAGGTCATGCATTGATTTTCACAACTTTTGTAGCCCTTTATCCCAGCATGTCACAGGCCAAATATGAGTACCCTGTACCTTTGGGTTAGTTAGAAGAAGTCGTTCAAAGATTTTAGCCTATTTGACCCCTGGTGACCTTGACAGTATGTCAAGGTCATTAATTTTCACAACTTTTGTAGCCCTTCATCTGAGTATAATACAGGCCAAATATTGAGTACCCTGGACCTTTTGGTTAGTTAGAAGAAGTTATTAAAAGATTTTAGCCTATTTGACCCCTGTGACCTTGAAAGTAGGTCAAGGTCATTTATTTTCACAACTTTGATAGCCCTTCATCCCAGTATGCTGCAGGCCAAATATGAGTACTATGGGCCTTACAGTTATTGAGAAGAGGTTGTTTGAATGAAAAGTTTATGCACGGCGCACAGCGGACGACGACGGATGTGTGGCATGATGACTTTAGGTCATCCTGACCCTTTGGGCCAGATGACCTAAAAAGCCAAATTGACCCCTTTTGACCCCGCCCCTCAAGCCCCCGGGGGGTCAGCCCTATCATTTGCACAAATTTGAATCCCCACCCTATAAGGATGCTACCATTGCATAATGGGTGCTATACCATACTTAGTTTCAGAAAAGAAGTCATTTATGTGGAAATAGCCAAATTGGCCCTTTTGACCCCGCCCCTCAGGCCCCCAGGAGGTCAGCCCCATCATTTGTACAATTTTGAATCCCCATCCTATAAGAATAATACCATTGCCTTATGGGTGCTATCCCATGCTTGGTTTCAAAGAAGAAGTCGTTTATATGGAAAAAAGCCAAATTGACCCCTTTTGACCCCGCCCCTCAGGCCCCCCGGGGGTCAGCCCCAACATATGTACAATTTTGAATCCCCACCCTATAACGATACTACCATTGCATTATGAGTGCTTTCTCTTGCTTAGTTTCAGAGAAGAAAGTTGTTTTATGGAAATAGCCAAATTGACCCCATTTGACCCCGCCCCTCAGGCCCCCGTGGGGTCAGCCCTATCATTTGCACAAATTTGAATCCCCACCCTATAAGGATGCTACCATTGCATAATGGGTGCTATACCATACTTAGTTTCAGAAAAGAAGTCGTTTATGTGGAAATAGCCAAAATGGCCCTTTTGACCCCGCCCCTCAGGCCCCCAGGAGGTCAGCCCCATCATTTGTACAATTTTGAATCCCCACCCTATAAGAATAATACCATTGCATTATGGGTGCTATCCCATGCTTGGTTTCAAAGAAGAAGTCGTTTATATGGAAAAAGCCAAATTGACCCCTTTTGACCCCGCCCCTCAGGCCCCCCGGGGGTCAGCCCCATCATATGTACAATTTTGAATCCCCACCCTATAACGATACTACCATTGCATTATGAGTGCTTTCTCTTGCTTAGTTTCAGAGAAGAAGTTGTTTTATGGAAATAGCCAAATTGACCCCATTTGACCCCGCCCCTCAGGCCCCCGGGGTCAGCCCTATCATTTGTACAATTTTGAATCCCCACCCTATAAGGATGCTACCATTGCATTATGGGTGCTATCCCATGCTTGGTTTCAGAGAAGAAGTCGTTTATATGGAAAAAAAGCCAAATTGACCCCTTTTGGCCCCGCCCCTCAGGCCCCAGGGGGGATCAGCCCCATCATTTGTACAATTTTCAGTTAGTAGCCCATAAGGATGCTACCAATCAAATTTTGTTGAAATCCAACCAGCGGTTATGGAGAAGAAGTCGATTGTTGACGGGACGACGGACGCCGCGGTATCCCATAAGCTCACCTCGGTCCTTCGGATCAGGTGAGCTAAAAATTCATACTTTAAATAAACCAGTAAACAAAGAATTTTTTTTGTTTATTTTTTCACAGATAAAGATACATTTTGACTACTACTTTAACGGGTTTAAAAATATTTTATTAATAAGTAAATGCTTCTGTTGAGATGAAAATTAGGTACATACATAATTGTAATGAATTTAAAAACTTATTTAATTAAGCCCTAATTAATGCAGTATTTTTTCCAATATTCCATTGTAATAAAGTACACATATTGTGTCGTGATCTTTTGGTAACCTGTATATTAACACCTTCCCGTTCGCATCGGTACATTTGTACCGATATGACTTTGATAACGTCATCTACCAAGTTCGAAGGCGTCACATTAACCTTTATATTCCTCGTAGAAACGAAATATTTATATCAACGGAATCAGTGATTTCTCTATTTTATGTTCATATAAATAAATTTCACAAGTTGGTTTGCTAGAATGAATTAGTGCGCTGTAAGTTTCCGTCAAAAAAAAACGTCCGTTAAAAAGTGCCGAAAATGTCGTTAAATTTGCCAGCGTTATTCGTGAATAAACCGCTCGGAAAGTAAATATGAAATATTGCAGTGTTGAAATGACATATATCACTGAAAAGCTTAGATTGCAAGCAAGAAAAAGATGTTATTCATATGTCTTTATTTTATTATTTTAAAGAAAATTTTCTCAAATGAAAAACATATGCAATGTTTTTTCATCAAAAATTAACGTTTTTTATGTATTCAGAGCTGGAATATATATATCAGTTAAGATTATAACTTCATGAAAATACAGTGTGTTAATGCCACAGATAAATTCTTTTACAAATCAGCTTTAGATTTAGAATTGGTTTTCTTGAAACGAAATTATCGCGATTTTACTTTACCCTACTCAAACGAAAATTCGCGACGTTACTTACAAATGTGTAACATTATGACGTTACGTTTCATTTACGTTTATCGTAACGTTATGATCATGATCCTGGAGAAGCACATTGGATGATTGTTTATCTAAATCAAATAGATAGATATATATCATGCTGCTGAAGATTACAGATATAGAATTTAACGAAACTACTCAAAATACACTATGCAATCAGAAAATATCATCGCATTCATATTATGGGATGCTAAATGTGAGATTACGGTAATTCTGACCTCGGTGACGTTGACGGCCTCCACTCGGAACATCCTCGGTCCTTAAGCTAAAGCACAGTTGTGGGACTTCAGAAATTGTAGGTACTTTGCTACTACGATCAAAATGCTTCCTTATAGGGTCCTGTACGGACGCTCCACTATACTGGATATGTACGTGTCCTTGTAGCAATGGGTCCTGAATACAGGATCTTTGTTGTATACTTTCCTTGTAGTGGATATTTATTGTGATTATTACTCTAAATGCCCCTAGTGGGTCCCGTCACCCCTTCCCGCCTCAGTCTAAAGGGGATCTAGAGTAAGTCAAAATTTATACAAAGGTTCAATTCCCCTTATAAATCTGTCCAAGAGCAATATGTTTGAGTTGGGCCAGAGTGATTCCTTGGTCCTTCAATCCAAACAATCTAACTAAGGTACAAGAATTGATTTATAAGGATTTAACCTAATCTGATCCCAGCCTATTCATTGTCACCGCATCCTTCCTCTCCTGAGGTTGGGCAGGTCGGAAAATCCCTATACAAGTATTGTGAGCCCTTCCCCCACTTACCTGTTTTTTAGTGCGGGTCCAAATTTGGTTACAATCCAGTTGCAGAACTTGTAGTTGACACTACTTGTAGCGAATTAAAGGGATTTAAAGGTTCCATTTAGTAGTGATTCCACATAGTTCTATTGAAGTCCCCACCCCTCATTCTTGTAGTTGACAGGGTCCTGTGTTGTGGGCCTGTTGGGGTTCTTTGCCAACAATTGATATATTATACAAGTTCTGTATCCCCCAGATTGATTATGGCCCCAAAGGATGATTTGTTGTGGGGCCAAAGTTTGTTAAAATTCCTTTGTTAAGTGAAGCTCTATGACAAGTAGTGATTTAGGTTGATTTTACCTCTATTTCCCCTATTGGGCCCCACCCCTGTCCAGCACCTAGTTGATCAGGGCCAGGAAATTGCTAAATTGTAGATTACAAGTTTAGTGTTGTGCCCCTTTCCGGTCCCACCCCAAGATGTTTGTGGCCAAATTTGGATTACAATTCATGTATGTAGAGCTCTAGGATGCACAAGTTAGGCAGATTCTAAAGGATTTACCTCTATTTCCCCCTATTGTGGGCTCCGCCCCTCCTGCCCCGGGGTAGTCAGAGCCAAAAATTTATATAAGACTCTCAAGTTCTGTTCCCCTTTGTGGGTCCCCAATGAGCATGTTTGTGAGCCAAGATTTAGTTATACAAGTATGCTCCAGTTCAGAACTCCTATGTACTAGTAGTGGGATTTTAAAAGATTTATACCGTACTTCATTTCCCGTTGTTTCTATATAGGGGAATGTCCGCCCCTAGTTCGTCCTGTGGGCCCTGTAGTTGGTTCAGAGTCAAAAATGAGACACTTAGAGTTCTGTCCCCATTCCCCCAAGGCCCTGTATTTGTGATGCTAAGTATTACTGTTACCCTTGACAATTGCAGTCTCCATTCAAGGACAAGAGTAGCGCTTTAGAAAGTGATTTACCTGACACTCATGAACGACCCTAATTGGGCCCCCGCCGCCATCCTTGCCGCCAGGGGTCACCAGATCCCAATTCATTTATACAATTTCACACGAGATAGACCTCCTTGTACCCCCAAGATTCCTGAGGATGTGGCCGAAATTTGGTTGTTAGTCCACTCAAAGCACGATACTATTGTCTTGTAGCGATTTTGTCTAGAAATCCTTGACTGACGTCCTTGTAGTTGACCGGTTCCGTAGTGCTGGTCCCCCTCTCTTAGTTCGCCATGACAAAATCTCAGTAGTTCGTGAGTACCTCTTCAGTGTCCAGGTCTATGACTGGAACGCACTTATTGAACTAGTTAGTTCTGTTCCCCTTCCACATAAATCTTTGTACAAATTTGAACAAAGTCTAATCCATCGCAGAGTCTTTGTCTACATGAAAGTTGATTTTAAGGATTGTGGGTCTATTTCCTATCCTATGTAGTTGTCCCCACATTAAGACAGTTTGATGCCTTATACAACCTTTAAATTGTAACATTTGTTAAGGTACCGTTTCAATGTCCCCTTCCCAAAAATTGTAAGTGCACTCGGCAATCTTTAGTTTAGGCTTTCAATTAGAGCTCTAGACAAGTGAGTCCTTGTATATAACAACAATTACCAGACAGTTGTCCGTTGTTTGGCTAGATGATGGTTCCCAATCTACCTATATACAGCATCCGGTACCTGTGTAACATTTCATGAGGTCCTAAGATGTGCTTTGACATTGTAGTAACACACTGTGATTCCCAAGGAGATTTGGGTCCTGGCCAAATGGATCAGATTCAGAACTCCTATGATAGTTATTGATCTAACAGAGAAATGTTCTCCTGTAGTGTCCATATGGCTACAGGCCAATACTAATACAAAAACGAGGGGTGTGCAAGCCTGCAAACCCACGTTCTATTGACCCTTCTAACTTATCAGTTGTTGTAAATTGGTTACAATTGTGTAAAAAAAAGTGCAAGCCCAATTCTGAGAAAAATTAGTAAGCACGGCCAAAGGATTTAATATAGTATAGCAAATGCCAAATGGGAAAATACCCCTCCTGACACCTACCAGCAATCCAGAGCCCAAATTTCTTATCGACAATTCTGTGTACACCCAACTTCTCCCAAGGGATGTTTGTAAGCCAAATTCTGGTCCTCGCCAAGTCCAAAAACCTTAGTGACTAAAGACCTGGGATTTTAATAACCCTGCAATAAAGTTTAATAGATAACGGAATTTAACGTACGGATCGACCCAGTATAGCATCGATTCAATACTATAAGCTTCACCGGGGCCTTTCTTCGATAGCAATTAATTGAAACATTAACAGTACCAATAACTGAACTTTGATCCTATTCAAAAATGCTAGCAATGATCCAAAAAAACTGCTAGCTACATATAAAAAACAATTATTGAACATTTTTCAGTATCTTTGGGAAATACTTAATGATACCTTCATATAGTAGACAAATTTGAGCTTTTGGACTACATCCATAGATTCCAACATATTATCCCCCGTCAGTTTTGACGCCATTAACTTCACCTTTAATCGTACAAAATGGCCAGGGGGACTTATGTCTAGTCCCCAAAAATACCTAACGAATAGTTTAGCTGGTAGACCTGTTTGTATTTAACAAAACACAACAGAGACTCCACCGATACAGTATATCAATATTCTTACGCCTTACATGCACCTGACTACACTCTCCCCTATAGGCCCCAACTTTACAATACCTTATCAGGAGTCGATCGATCAGTATTAGTAGAAATGTCCAAGATCAAGAAATCTGGTCCTGAGCATCTACAGGTTTCAAATACATAAAAATACGAGTGGAATGTGCAAAATATGAGAACAAATGGTGACGCTGTCTAATTCCCCAAATGTGGTATAGGGGCCAAGGTCCGACCAAATGAAGCCTTCCATGCCCCTGGGTGGTCAGTAGCCGCAAATTAGGATAGACAATCTATGTTCCCCATTCCCCCAAAGAGGGATGTTTTTAAGAGGGCCAAAATTTGGTTAATTCTATCCATTTTGCAGAAATAACTCTGAATTACATGCATAGATTCGATTTAAGTAATCCTGGACAATTAACAGGCAATAATAAACCTTTATTACCCGCTATTGTTATGATCCCCGCCCGCTCCTAAGCATGCCACCCTATGGTGGGACATATTCAGTCCTGAAAATTTTAAACAACTCGTAAGACATAGGACCCGCATTTTGACCCCTATCATAATGCTAGCAAGGATATTAAAGTATCTACTTGCCATTTGGTATTCACATCGTTCCAATGCAATACTGAACCTCTTCATTGTACAATAGCGATTCATGGAGAAATACCTGTGAATTATATCCAAACACATGAAGTAAAAGAATGTGCAAACTTAGGATAGGGGACTACCCCGTCCCCTACCTATAGGTCTAGCCCCATTGTTTGTAGTGGCTCATAGCCAAAAATTGTATACATTAGTTCACATCTTTTAGAGTCCCTATTGCCATTATATCCCCCCAAGGAAAGCAATGGTGGCCACATATTGGTACCAAGTATCCAAGCATGCACCTGTGTTTGTAATGACCTGATAGTATTATTCTAGCGATACAATTTCATTGTTTATTTACCGAAAGATAATCCCCTAATAGGGGCCGCCTCCCACGCATTCCTGTGCCTCCACCATTCATTAAGTGGCCACCGCAGGGGTCCAGATGCCAAAATTGTTATACAAGGAGCCCTGTCCCCTTCCCTCCAAGGATTGTTTTGTCGGCTAAATTTAGGTTACAATCCAATGCAGAACTCTAGGACAAGTAGTCGATTATATAGGATTGTACCTTTAATTTCCCCTATTTGGTGTGGGGGGGGTGTGTTCCCCTGCCGCCTCCTGCCCGCCGGGGGGTCAGAGCCAAAATTTATACAAGTTCTGTTCCCCATCCATTCTCCAAAGGATTGTTTAGTGGCCAAATTTGGTCACCAATCCATGCATGAATCTCTCTAGGACAAAAGTAGCGATTTTATAGGATTTAGCCTTTATTTTTCCGCCTATTGGGTGAGCCCCCGGCCCCCTGTGCCTTGTGCCGTCCGGTGGGCATCCAGAGCCCAAAAATTTTATTGACACGTTCAGTTCCCCGTTCCCTCCCCCAAGGATGCATTTAGTGGACACAAATTTGGTTACAATCCCATGCAGTACCTCTATAGTACAATATAGTTGCGATCTGTAGGATTTACCTTCATATTTTCCAAACAAACCCCAAAATTGGGGGCCTCCAGCGAAAATAGTTTAAGCTGCCTCATTGACCAAGGGGCTCCCTTAGTCACCTATCCTCCATAAAAGTTCCTGTTTAACATGAAGCCTTCCAAGCCCCCACTTCAGAATGATTGTTGCTCAAAAATGGTACACAAATCCATGGCAGTAAAACATCTAATGACTAGTAGTGCTGATTTAACATTCCCATTGTGTTATCATGACTTACATACCCTTACGCTGCTTCATGACCGGACTTTCTGCTTGTGTCCGTGTACGACTGACCCGAACTGACTGCTCGGCTCCAAGGCATCTATCACTAAGCACGTTCCCGTCCCATACGGGGCCACTGTTGATATTCTATGGCCCCCACCCACAAACTATACAAGTCTATAGTCAACTGTGTGGGTCCCAGCTATGATCGCCATACCAACGTTATGCAACAACTAAACAACAATCAAATTTTGAAGCAGCCTAATTTAAAGCCATAAAGTTTAGAACGTCTGTTGAGAAACCGATCGTAACTCGATCCCCAAGATACCCTTCATATAAGTTCAAAAAAAAAATAACCTTGAATCTGTTTACATAAACGTGTGACAATTAGAACCCGACTAAGTAGCATATACCCACTGTTTCCACACTCACTTACCCCATATACATGTACAGTACCCCCCCCTGTGAAATTACTGATCACCAATTTTGTACATGTATCATTAGCAAGAAACTTCATTATTAGACTAGAATAATTGACCCATGCACTCCCAACACCCTGACACGTGTCTATCAGATACCCAACCTACCCAACTTCCTCCTCATCCAAAACACCTCACATTCCATCCAAATAAATAAATTGCTAACGTTAATGACACAGTAAAAGTTCATAAAGTTAACGTACGTAATCAGACCCCAACACAAGTTCACACCCCCCAAAACAGCCTCCTATCACTCAAATAGCCACCAATAATTTTCAAAACCCACATGTCACTCTCTTACCCACTGTGACGTAGCGGTACCCATATCCTAGCCCGGGACATGTACGTCAGCACACTTCAGGCCTGATACCCATGTACCTGTACGAAGCTTGATCCGTGTTAATACCCGTGATAGCCCAATAGATTACTAAATGGTACGTACTTTGTAAACATGTACAAGTATAGTTACCACGTGTGATGCACAAAAAAACAGTAGGCACTGAATCTCTTTTTGATAAAATAGACCTTAGGAATCTCTTCATCCACAACTCCCTTCTAACTAGACCACTCTAATGTCCCGACCTCTTCCCATCAAAATACCACTGACTCCTAAAAGGTACGTTTACCCCCCTTTCTCACCCACGTCCTTTTAAACGTAAATATCGAAATCGCCCCTCCCTTGTGAGTTGACCACCACCAACATAATACATTTACCCTAATAAACCATCAGTCCATACCCATACAGCCATTATCACGCTCTCAGAAACCAACATGCTATTCCAAAATTTGAACTCCTAGTATACACAATACACCCAACCGAAACCACCCCCTATGTACTATATACACGACTACGCAACTACACACCCATGACTACTACAAGATCTCTTGGTTACCAGTCCCTCACCATAAACCCCCTCGTCCCCCCATGACCCACCCAAAACTCCTTACACACGACACACAACTACCACAGTACACGCATAATTAACGCCATCTAGTAGACTAAAAATATGGTTTTTACCTGTACCCATAATACAAGATAGGTTTCTTGTCAGGTACCCCTGGTCACACTCAACCCTATATGCCAGCGAACTCCTACGAATGATATAACCACTCCACCCACATTCTCACACTCAACCAACTCGACTCATCAACCATATACCTCAGTCATACCCAGCCACACAAGTCAAACGCCCCCCTCCCCATTTTACCCCCGATCCAAATGTTCATACTGTCTGCCTATCTCACACTCATTTCAGCCAAGTCATCACCCAGCTAAAAAAGAGATACCCCCGCATACACTCCTACATCAACCCACCACCAAAAATAACACAGCCCCAATCCCTTGTTGTAAGCCCACACACGCATCGTGTAAATTAAACACATAAAGACTTTGGTTTATATTTATAGATACCTACCCATAGGCAACAATGCTTCGTCACGAATAGTACTGATCCCCACAAATCCCAAATCAAAACGGAAAACAGTAAATATAAAACGAATAAATGATAAAATGTGATTACAGGCCATACCAATAACGACATCGTTGTACAAACCCCCAGTCTCTACAAAAGTAACAGGCTCTCAAAGGGCAGCGAGGGTCCATAACCTCTACAACATACGGAAATTTTCTCCCACTTGGATCTAGATGGGATACAACTACAATCAATGACAACCATACCTACATTCGAAACCTAGCATAAGTGAACCCAAATATTAGGTCAAATCCTACACATACTTCAAGTCACAATACCCTTCCATCACCTCCTGTACCAGAAAAATCAGACCTGACGAAGTTCAACACAACACATACACCATTCCACTGGCCCTCCAAAAAAAAAAAGAAAAAAAAAACACCTACAACCAGCACACTCCTCCCCTAACTACAAAAGTATAGCCATTCCCAAATTTGCACTCTGCAACTTCTATAAGGTGTTGCGTGATCTTCGGCTGCAATCTGATTTAGTAAATATAAATAAAAAATAATTATATAGCCCCCAATCCAATTGACTCTGTCCACCTTCAACTATAAATGTTCTGAGTGACACGGAATCCACAACCCCCTGAATTCTCACTAAACCCCCCCCTAACGATATATACGCACAAAATATTCTCATCTGGGCCCTTGCCTTTTCACCTACCACGCAGGTAGGGGACCATCCGTAATACCTATCAATTAACGGTTTTAACTGTGTCGGAATTTGCTGATAAATCCTTACATACCAAGCCTCTCAAAAAAAGTTAGCGCACTTCCGGGAAGAGAATATTATGTAGGTACCCCATTGTTGTTTTGAAGACGGTTTACTGACTGGTTTCACAATCTACACTCTTACACTAAAATACCAGTGCCATCTACCCCAGTCGGTCCCCCATACATTTCAACCCCTCATACCCCAGCTTGTACTATATCACCAACATAATTAACTAGGTTGATCAGGAACTATCTAGGATAATCTTACACTATATATAAGAAACACAAATCACATGATTGTAACCAAATACCAACAGAAGCCACTAAGAGCTAACCTAGATTAGGGTTATCTTTGCCCTAGTGCCGCCCACTGCCACAAATGGGGGGTCCAAAGACATTCCAAACATAATTTCAGAGGGAGTCATATAGTAAATAATATCCCTTGCAGCAAAAATTATAATTGATATCAAACCCCCACCACTCATATGCGGGCCGGGTCGAGCCATCTTGTTTGACCGTTGTACTGGCTTTCCGCAAAATGTCCATAGTGCACAGCTAAGGGCCCTATTGGACACCAACATATGAACATTTGAAAGAAGATCCCATAGATCTATCTGATAAATAGCGGTAACACGAATTAGATTCTAACAGACTGTGACGTAAGGAATGGACAGGCGGACCACGTACGAAAGGCGATTTCAATATCATCAGATGGTGGTGCTAAAAAAAAAAA
>NW_027188571.1:0-18906 GCF_041381155.1 Argopecten irradians | reverse complement strand
CAGCTATGTTGGCTGAAAGCCTTGCATGAATGATCAATAATAAGCTATGGTCATGCAATGTGGCCTCCCATGTATTTCGGGGGTGATGAAATGCGAGGTGTTTGTTTTGGGATCTTGAAAATTCATGTTGCGTCTTCTTGTATAGTGGCACTGTTATCCCTTTACCAGTTCTATATCACTGAAACATGCCGCATGAAAGACACCAAGCAACCCACACAACCCGGTGTTTTTACAGACAACGGGCCAAAGTGGGCCTCTTGTTGAACTGAAAACGAATTTTAGACGGTTTGTTTACAGAATTCGCGGCTTCTAAACCAATGAACGGTCATTCGCTGATTAATCGGTCAATATCTATTAGTTATTGTACGGAAGTGTCAGAAACTGACTTTTTTTTTTAAATTTAAGCCCAAAGGGCATAACTCCGCTAAATAAGGTCCGTTGAAAGTCGCGATGCGGATCGAACTTGGCAGAGTCCTTAAGGCATTAAACTTGTTTGAAGAAAATCAGTTTACATTTGTAACGTTACACTTATTGCACGAAAATTTTGAAGACGTTTTAGTAATTCAAAGGGCCATAACTCCGCTAAATAAGGTCCATTGACAGTTGCGATCGAATTTGGCCGAGTCCTTAAGGCATTTAACCTTGTCAACAAGTTTGAAGAAAATAGGTTTACCAGTTAGTTTTTGCCACGAATAAACGAAATTGATACAGACAGCCAGACATTAGAGACAGTCAAACCCAAATTTATTACCCCGTTACACGGAAAGAAAAGCGTGGGAATGAAAAACCAAACAGTCTACAGGACCTGCACATTCAGCTACCCTGGTTATGAAAGCCATGCTGTGAAGTGACAATAATAAGCAAATTGGTCATGCAAAATGACGGCTCCTCCCATGTATGTGGTGTTTTTGTGCGAGGTGTTTGTTTTGGGAGACTGTGATATATTATTCATGTTGCGTCTTCTTGTATTGTGGCACTGTTATCCCATTTATAGTTCTATATCACTGAAACATGCCGCCGAAGACACCAAGCAACCCACACAACCCGGTCACATTTTACAGACAACGGGCGAAACAGTCGCCCCACCTCCCTGTATGCTGAGCGTTAAGCAGGGAGCAGAAACTACCACTTTTATAGACTTTGCTGTGTGTCTCCAGAGCCTTCCTCATAGGGCCAAACGCTCAACTCAAGGCCAAAAGTGGAGGCGGTGCCAAGGGAGGCATTAGTAAGATAGTCAGATAGGAATAAGAGAAAAGACAAGATCCTAAATTTAGTCGCCTTTTACGATCATGCACTAGGGGCAGCTGGTACAATTATTACGCCCTACCTGCAGGGTCCATAGTGTTTGCTCAGTGACACAATTGTGTATTTGTTTTCACTGTTGGCAGTTTCGTTCCCTGAATTCATGGTATTAAAAAATAACCCATCTGGTTGTGAAACCTTTTAGTGAACTTCGATAGTGTTTACAAACAAGTCCTTGCAATTAGTTGCTTTCCTTTTATACGTGCGATGGCTCTCTCTCGAATATATGCAACGTTACACTGTTTTTATCATTTTTTTCATTAAATTCAACTATGTTTTCGTCATTTGACTTACATCTATGCGGCGAAAGCGCGCTGAAATAGTCATACTTAAGATAACCACTCCTCAATCTCTTGGTGAATAGAAAGTTAACACCCTTATTGGCGAATAAGTACGCCGTCCATCAACCTTCAATCGCTATGTTAGGGAATTCACACTCTGCAAATAAGCTTTTTCGTAATTTTCCGGACCCACTGACTGCTTTAATATTTCATTGTCAGACAAAGATACAGCAAATAACAACAGATACAAAATAATTGAACCTCTTAGATCACATTAAAAAATCTTCAATGTGTTCGTAGATTTATAGTCAGCTCGAGTTGGGGACATTTGACAACTAATGATGTTGCAAAAGTGGATGGAAACTCCTACTGATAAACTTTGGGCATGTTGTTCATATTTTCTCCATACTTTACAGGGATATCTCGTGGTTACTAGGGAAAAGATACCCCCTTTCTTACACAGGGGGGGGGGGGAGGTGTAAGACAGCTCACACGCGTTGGACAATAACGTGACGTCCTTCAATACATGCGGCGCGCATTGTAGATGACGTTATCAATTTTGACGACGTTCCACCGATAATGGCGCGATAAAAAAAGCTTGAAACCAAGTGGAATTTCATAATATTTTCTACTAAGGACGGGAAAAAAGAATCAAACATGGGTCTATGAAATGGGCAGGGATATCTCAATCCTTGTGAAAGATTTTTGGCCGACAAGCCTCGGGTTGACCGGCCAAGATCACTCACTCGGGTTGAGATATCCCTGTCCACTTCACAAATCAATACCCGAGTAGGGTTGGCGGTCAAAAATCTTTCACTCGGGTTGAGATATCCCTGTCCACCTCACAGCCCCATGTAATATGCAATTAATCTGCCCTGCAGGTAGTTGTTCATGCAGTCCCTTTAACAAGATAGTAAAAGGCGACTAAATTTAGGATTTTCTTTCTCACTTAATTTCTTCTTCCTAATGTTCCCTTGATATGACATCACCTGAGCACTCGCCCCTGTGAGGAAGGCTCTGACTGAGACACCATAGTCAATAAAAGTGGTAGTTCTGCCTGTGCTGAGCGCTTAGTATGAAGAGAATGGGACGACTACTTTGCCCGTTGTCAATATAATGTGACATGGTGTGGGTGTATTGCTTGGTGTCTTCGGCAGCACTACACATTCCAGAGCTGGATTGTGTTGCGCACCCGCTTTAAATCAGGAGTGATCATTCTCACAAATGTTGCTAGTTCATTTCAAGGGTAAGAGTTGGCCATGCAAGTAGGGCGTTAGAAGTGTTCCCGCTGCCCCTATTGCATGATCGTAAAAGGCAACTTAAGTAAGGATCTTATCTATTCTCTTAAAGTGAACCGGTGCATGAAAATAGGATTACTAGTTACCTATGATCACTCGCTGGACTGGTCACGAATGGGCGATGATAGAATGTCTATATGCGTATACCACAATATATAATGCTACTGATAATTCTCAAGTTGAATCTGGCTCCACTTATGTAGAGGTACTGTCAAACAAACAAGCGTCAAGCCGCCGCCAAAATGTTTACGTTACTATGTCACGTGACACTCGGACATTTTACGAGTACCCGCGATATACGAACTTGCCACCAAAACGTTGTACGAAAAACCACTAACATCATGAGTGAAAACTTTGACCAAATGAGTGTGCCAATAAAGAGAATACTTTACCGTTCACGTAGCAACACGGTAACTGGGTATAAGAAGTCACAATTGCTTCTTTTGGCGAAAGTTGTCTTCCGACCCTTATCTGACTAAGTGTGTCAACATAAAAAGAGAGATTTGACAGCTCTTAAGTCCATTTTCTACCCATGGATTTTCCAATGATCTTTCAGACATTCCAAGCTGTTCTTTGTATGATATTTTCAATTTTCTGATATGCAAAATCGTTCCGATTACGACAGAAGAAAAGTTAACTTTTCAATGATAGCCTTGTTGAGAAGTTGGCATTCAGTGCTTTATCGGGCGATGATCGTTTCTGTCTCTTCAAAAGTAACGTGAAACCAACACAGCGTGAACAAACTTTTCTGAAAAACTCCTTTCTACGAATTGTGGATTTTTATGGAGAAAGAGAGAGAAAGTGTCCTGGAGGAAATTAACGTTATAAATATAGCAAGTATATATATAAAATATCAAAGAAACACAATTTAACAAAGCATGACAATCTATTGACTCGTGCCCTATTCGGGCCTCGAACTCACGATCTACGGCACCCAATCGCCTAGCAAAACATACCTGCGCCTTCTACCACTGCGCCACATCCACATCCCCAAAAAAATGGATGTTTCTATGACGAAGTGATAGTCTGTTCGATATGCTGACATGATCACTGGGGAAATTGGAAATTAAATCTTTGAATCAACAAACACACATAGATATATTAATTTATATGATAAATTGTGTTCAGTAAATATTAAATATCAAAGAAAACACAATTTAAGGATGTACTCCTCTGAGAAGTCAAAATTTTCTTGTTTTAAACTTTTTTTCTCATATAGATTTTTGGAAATATGAGTTCATACCATAAAAGAAAATGGAAGAAAAAACATATGTCCGTTGTGCTCGTTTTTGAGCTATTGTCAACTCAGAGACCTAGTTGACAAAATCTTGAATTTTATGGGAATTTTTGCCGTTTTGACCATACACACGAGAGATTAGAGCCATAATTTCCAAATCAGGTGTGTGATATTTATGGATGTTTGTAGAATTTATTTTCTAGTTGTTCTGCTTTAAAAATATACCAGTTTTGATTAATAAGACTCATATTTTTTTCTGAGAATAACAACATATGCTACCCCTACCCCTTAATTTTGAGCAACAAAATACACCATTTTCAGCCATTTTTGCCAAATTTAACCATTTATAGAAAAAAAGTTTCTGGTATTAAACTTTTGTTAATATTTTGCATATCAATATGGAATGGGTTTGTCTTTCTAAATTAGGCAGAAAAATGGGGGGTCCGTGTGCTTACTTTTTGCCCCATTTGTGAATATTTGTTATTTTTCATTATTTTAGAGCGTAAAAAATAAAAAGTGCTCAAATTACTATTCAATGTAAAAATAAAGTGACAAAAGCGTATAATTTCACGCATCAATGCTCAATATTTTAATTACCACGAACCTAGTAAAATGATTTACAGCAAAAATTAGCTCGATACAGCTAAAAATACTGGCGCTTACAGTGATTGATTTAAGTAAAAGCAATTTTAAGCAAAAAAAGTGGTAAAAACTTTGACTCTACTCAAAGCGAAAAAAGGCACATTTTCAAAATGGTCGCCAAATGGACCATTTCTTAAAACCCCTGTATAAAAAAAATCTACTGAAAATACAAATGTAATTTTTTGACAAAATTTGCATCTGGAAACTTGCTACCAGCTATTGATAAATTGTATTTGAAAATCTCATAACTTCTTTGATCTTTGTCGAAACGAGACTTCAACGGACTGAAACCTCAGAAGAATACATCCTTACCAAATCATTACAATTTATTGACTCGTGCCATTATCCGGGCCTCGAACTCAAGATCTACTATCACTTCGTCATTGAAACATCCTTTCCTGAGAAAATGTGGAATGTGGTGTGGTAGAAGGCGCAGCTATGTTTGGCTAGGCGTATGGTTGCCGTAGATCGTGAGATTGGTGCCTTAGATGGTGAGTTCGAGAGGTACGTGTCTGGGGAGACTACAGTATATTCGTGTTGTGTCTTCTTGTATAGTGGAACTTGCTGCCCTTTTTTATAGTGCTATATTCACTGAAGCATGCCCGCCGAAGACATCAAACACACCCCTGCCGGTCCCACATCCCTGTATGCTGAGCGCTAAGCAGGAGAAGAAAACTACCACTTTTTTTGTGACTTTGGTGTGTCTCGGCCAGAGGACAGAACCCAAAGAGCCTTCCTCACAGGGGCGAACGCTCATCTCAAGGCCAAAAGTGGAGGCCGATGCCAATGATGGCATTTGGAAAGTAAGTAAGGAAGAAGAGAAAAGATAAGATCCTTTAAAAATTTAGTCGCCTTTTACGATTATGCAATATAGGGGCAGCAGTACAATTCTAAAGCCCTACCTGCAGCAGAGTCAACTTTGTTTTCTAATGCATCCCACTTGGCACCGCCTCACTTGGGCTTGGAGTTTGAGCGATCGCCCCTGTGGGAAGGAAGGCTCTCTGTTCTTTTTCATGGCCGAGACCGACACCAAAGTCTATAATATTTAGTTAGTTTCTGATTCCTGCTTAGCGCTCAGCAAACATGATGAGTGGGATCACTGGTTTTCGCCCGTTGTCAGTATAATGAGACCGGGTGGGGTTATGTGTTCTTCGGAGGCATGCTCCAGTGATATAGCACTATAAAAAGGACAACAGTTCTACTAATACAAGAAGACACAACACCGAACATACTACAGTCTCACAAAAACACGCACCTCGCACTACGCTACACACTTCATACATGGGAGGCCGTCCCTTAAATGACCCTCGCTGTTAATAGGACGTTAAAATAATCAAACTGGGATCTTGATATGAACAGTTCACCAGTACAGCTTTGTCGAATGCGTGCAATTTCTTAGTCTAATGCGGCCCAGCGCACACATGAGGCAAACTGTCTCAATAGCTAGTGTCTGTCAGGGTTTGCACTGGTTGGTTTCCTGGGAAAAATCCACGGCCTCAAATACGTGGGGAAACTTGCCTGGAATTAACGTTCCACGATGGCTCGAACAATCGACGCCGACTTTGGCGGCCTCAAATCCAGCTTTGAAAACCTGTTGTTAAATGCGATAAGCAGAAGAAAAGAGTGTAAAAACATAATCAATATAATTTCCTGAAACAAATGGTCTTGAACAAAAATCTGACATTTATTACGGCCGTTAATACAAAATGAAGCAAGTTGCTTTAAAGGCACTCTTATAAAAACCTCTGTTTGAGATTTTCAAGCATAGACAGATAGTCTTTATAATGCTCGGTCCATTTTCTGTACTCAGACATGTTGCACCATACAGAAAATCTTCTCTGTATTGTATGGAACTCGGTAACGGGCATTGCACGTGGTGATTTGAATATAGGGCATGCAGCGTCAAACATGCAGTATTACTATGTATATTTGGTGTACACATATGTAAGTACGGGTTTTGTTCCCATCTATATGTGTAATTTCAAGGTAGCCAGGTGGCAGCTGTCACTCTCCATCTGAATACTCTTCGTTTGTTGCTTGCCCCCCCCCCCCCCCTCCCCCACTGCTGGCTTGACTTCGCTCTATTTTTAGTATTCCGCTCCGTGCCACTATTTTTGCTGTGTACATTGAAAATGATCTGAAGATTATATCAAAGGATAAACTTTCAAGTAGTGGCGAGTGTTCACATTGGATTATACTATAAGTTCTCTGTATGTATGAACGGATCATTGATTTGATATTCATGACACGTCAAATATAAATGCAATTGGACTAAAAGGTAGAGCCAGGCAGCACTATACTCTTGTTTATTGCCCCCATACTATTTCTTGTGTTCATCTTAATCAAGAAGTTTCAAGTTGGCCAGTGTTCCACATTGACTTTAACTGTAGGACAAGACAAATTTTTCACTATATGGACCCCAAATTGGGGCTGAGCACATGCAGTGTTATGCAAATGCTTGGCATAGTGTGGATAGCGACTGTAGTGAGACTATTTGTTTTCATTGTTATTGGTATTGCCTATGTTTATCAATGTCCTGTGTAGTAGTCATTTAGAATTGTACCATGCTGCCCCTATTGCATGAATCGTTAATAAGGCGACTAAAATTTAGCTAGGATCTTATCTTTTCTCCTTCTTCCTAACTGACTTCATCTTTTCCTAATGCCTCCCCGTGGCTCACCACCTCACTTTTGGCCTTGATTGAGCGTTCGCACCTGTTGAGGAAGGCTCTGGGTTCTGTCCCCTGGCCCGAGACACACCACAAAGTCTATAAAAGTAGTGTAGTTTCTCTGCTCCTGCTTAGCGTGTTCAGCATACAGGGGAGGGCATGGAACGAGCTGGTTCGCCGTTGTCACAGTATAATGTGACCGGATGGGGTGTGTTGCTGGTGTCTTGGCGGGCTCGGCGGCATTGCTTCAGTGATATAGCACTAATTAAAAGGGCAACAGGTTCCATCTATACAAGAAGTACACAACACGAACATACCGCAGTCTCCCCAGTACAACTCACCTCGCATACAACAAGGGACCACGCCTAACACACCGCATTACATGAGAAGGCCGTCCTTTACATGACCATAGCTGTTAATAGGACCGTAAAATAAATCAAACAAACAAACAAAACAAACTTTATATTGCAGAGGTCTAACGCTTGCCTACCAAAGTTGAACCTGATTTACCGATATCTACGGAGCCTCCGTCTACGTTGATTGAAGAATAGGCTTGGCTGACTTTTTCCTCTTCAACATCAGTTCAACGCAGGTAGTAGAGGGACGGATGCTCTATGGATAGCTCCCTGGATCGTTTTCTGTTTAGCTTGAACGGGGTTATCATTTCCCTTCTCGTTCTTTTAGAATGCCAGCTTTTTCTTCTGGCCATTTTCTGATTTCTATTAGCTTGTGATTGTATGTGGTGGTTAGTTACTGTGTGTATTATGACGTCACAGAATGGATGACACTTGCAACATGTTTTTTTTCATGAATAACGAAAGCAACGTGGTTTTTTTCTCAATTTTGTGTTCCATTCTTACCTCTTTAAAATTAAAAACCCTTGCTTTCCGGTGCATTACCCACTGAAATAGTTGACGCTTAATTTTGTGTCGAAAAATGACAGGTTGTGGATTTGTAGTTTTGAGAAATAGAGATCTAAATAGACCTGAATAGGTAGAGAAAGTTGTTCATCAATACAATGTTTATTTTTTTCATGATGCGAGTGTTCGAGAACTGGTTCCTTCTTACGCAATTTTCTGCCATTTTGACAGTGATCTTTGACGTCGCTGTCGTTAACGGAACCGCCACGTGTGAACTGTAAATTGCGCTAATTTTGTTGAAAATATTCGCTCATAAATTTGTCTTAAGTTAAACTAACACAAACTCTCAAACATTGCTTACTTAACACAATTTTTAATTTTATCTCACAAAAAGCAAACTACGCGTTTTTGTTCGATGCGCTAGTCAGGAGTCAAACATGGACATTGTTAGTTACACTACTAATATATAACACATATACAGCTTACACTTTTCATCATTGTGTCATGGATTCGTATCTTCTTTTATGTAGATCTATCCCACTACAAATGTATCACATCCGTACAGTCAATTACATTTGTTTAGGTACATGGTTGGATTTGGACCGGCTGCAGGGCTAGGGCGTCTAGAATTGTACCTGCTCGCCCCTATTGCATGATAAGGTCGTAAAAGGCGACTAAATTTAGGATCGGGGGTATCTATTCGACGATCTAGGTTCTCTCCTAACTGACTACTTTATCTTTCCTAATGCCTCCCTTTGCCCCCGCCTCACTTTTTTTCCTTCTATAGCTCCTTGAGTTGAGCCGCGTCTCGCCCTTTGTGAGGAAGGCTATGGGTTCTGTCCCCTGGCCCGAGACACACCAACCCGCGCAGTACCCGCCGCTCGAGACCGACCCCGAGACCCCGCCGCGACGCACACACACAAAATCTATAAAAGTGGTAGTTTCTGCCTCTGCTGCTTAGCGTTGCAGCATACAAGGGAGTGGGACGTCGACTGGTTTGCCCGTTTGTCAGTAAAATGTGACCCGGGTGGGGGCAGTGTTGCTTTGGGGGTGTCTTCGGAGCGGCATCACGCAGGCTTCAGTGATATAGCACTATAAAAAGGGGCAACAGTTCACTATGACAAGAAGACACAACACGAACATACCGCAGTCTCCCAGTACACTCACCTCGCACAAACATACACGCAAACAACACCGCATACATGGGAAGCCATCCTTACATGACCACTTGCTGTTAATTAGGACGTTAATAAATCAAACAAACAAACAAATCATACTTGCAATAGGTATGCCACATGAATTTTTTAAAGAGATATAATTGCTGTCTATTTTTTAGTATATAATGAAAAGTGTACATTGAACCTGAGCAGTGCAATTTTTTAAATTTTTTAAATATCTTTTATATACCATCAAAAGTTATCAGTATTTGAAGTTCGGTAAAATATGACAATTTTTTTCGGACAATTTCGAATTATATTAGGTGAAAAAGTGGTAATCAAAACCCACTTTTCAAACTCTCATAAAATCTTTTATTTTCAATGAGAAATTATTATCCAAAACATCAAATCAAACATTTAACAAACTTTGGTCTAATAAGTCTCTCAAAACTACATAAACTTATTTATTCTTAAAAAATAGAAAAAATACATGAAACGGTAAAGTATGCTCCATGAGCAAATTATTTACCGCGTCCAGCTGAAAATATGCCAAAGTCCATCTAATTAATATGCATTATTGATCGTAACTTCAAAATTTCTCAACCTGATTTGTATGAAATTATTGTGTGCCTTGTAAAAAATTAATAACATTTTATGATAATTAGCGACAGTGAAATATGGATTATATCAATATTTTTAATACATAATTTTGAATTTCATTGTTCAGAATTCTGTCACTAAACCCAACTAATACGACAAAATCTACCAAATTAATTATGCGAAATTGATATAACTTCAAAATTTCTCAACATATCAGTATAAAATTTAGTGTTCCCCGCATAGCTCGTAAAGTTAATACCTTTGTATAATATTAGTACACAGAAATTATGAATTTATCATAATTTCAGTGTGCATTATTTGAATTTTATTGGTCCAGAACTATGTTCCAAACCCAAATAATCAACATACAATCTAGCCTATTTTAATATGCGTATATGTATAAAACTTCAAAATTTTCCTGAACAGATCAGTATAAAATATTGTGTGTTCTTTGTAATCAGTTAATAACTTTTTAATGTTGTACATCATGAGTTAAACTTGTACTGTAAACACAATTTTCTTTCACTTATTCAAAATAATATTATGAGAATTATTTTGCAACAAAATGGTCTGATGTTTTTTCTTACAAATGTTTTTACAATCAACCATTCAGGAATGAATCAGAACCTTAAAACCCGGAATAAGGGAGGAAGTCAAAAATAATTAAAATTCAACAAAAATTTCTGGCCAAATAATCGTAACTGCACTTATTCTTTTTTCCTAGCCAAAAACTTGACTTTGTACAAAATCACGATCCTCAATACTTAACACTTCACCAGGGTACTCCATTCATCTTCATAGGAATAAATGGCTACCCATGTACCGCTGTTACAAACAGTTTTTTTCATTTGTCAAATGATTTTAATAGGCCCAACACGAAGTCTCTTTCATAAGAACAACAGTTCTGATTACATTGAATTATCATATTCAGATAACTGTGTATATCTATAAAATTGCTTTACAAAATAATAGCAAGGTGATATCCGTGTCTTTCTTTATCTTTTGTTTTGATTTGTTTTTACTAATCTTATTATAAGGACTATCTAAATCATTTCTAGATCTTACAACCCCCACCCCATTCCTCGAACACTGCGCTCAATTTTATATTCTTTTCTTGCTTGGTTTTTTTTGTTGAGCTTTCATTTTTTCTGTGCTTTTGTTTCCTTGAGCATGTTTTTCCTGTCCTCATAATCACCTGTTTTTCGTACAATTTGTTTCCTTTTAATTTCAAACGTTTTGATTTTTTCTTGCCTGAAGTAAAACTAATTTTCCCCCCCCCCCCCTTCCCCCTTTTTGATGATTCCACTCGACTTTTCTTTAACAAAGCAGAAAGTGGTGAATTCCTTTTAAACATAGTAACATGAGCTATGGTTCCCTCAAAGTTGCATTAGGCTTTCTTTTCATACTAATAGTCTGAAATCACCAAAATAAATTGTCTGAAGTGAATATTTGTCATTTTTAACTCTGGGATTGTTCTCCTGTCTTCTTCCTTCTATGTTATGCGGCTTCATCCCAAAAATTCCAGAACGGAAGATGATCTTTAAGCCGCCTTTCCGAGCATAACTTTCATCAAACTAGTGACATATTCATTGTAATAATTTCCCTTTGATATCTGGAATATGTCTTAACTTTTTTGGGAAATTCTAACATATTTGGTCTAATTATTTGTGGATACTTTTCTAAAATTGGTACAATTTTATCTTTTATGCAAATTAATACTCCCGCTGATTCAGACACACAATTTCAGTTTTATGGTGTAAAGGGCCAATATATTTTGTATAAATATAAATAATGTTACATCAACTATGAATGAAATACCCAAAAGGCTCTCTGCAATAACAATAGATGCAAAGTGCCTGAGCAGCAACTTGATGACAATTCCTCAGAAGAAGAGAAAAACTAAAATTACAGATTTGTTAATGTAAAATTTGGTGACTCCATATAAGTTGTCCTAAAAAATCTTTAATTATCTGACGAAATGATACAAGGTTGGAGACAGCAAACCAGTGAAAAATATTATTTGAAACGTATTTACACCCGATCATTAATTAATTTACTAATTTTTATTTTTTTCATTGACATATATGCACAGCCCATTGCTGACGACAACCATTTTTTTCATCTCCCTCTAGGCCCTAAGAATTATCAGAAAGCCTGTTCTAATTAGTCTAACAGCAGGGTGGCTCTGAAGTACTATTAAACCTGTGCAAATTTAGCAATCTGAGTTTTAGAATGTAAATGTTTCTGTTCGCCATTCATCCTTAAATTTGATTTATGTTTCTTCATTACACTGGATGCATCTGACATTCATAGCGGGCCAATGATTGAAAAGTAAAGACCAAACCCTGAAGTATCTGGATTATTTACGCAGACTACTGAAATTTTAATCTTAAATAACATGAGCGACCAGTTTTCACTGGTCCTCGATGGGCTCTGCCACATGCCTTATAACCCAAATACTAATGATGAATCTTTGAGTGTGATTTCACCGGCGTTGCAGAACTTTTTTTCCGTCTCGTCTCCTGATCCATCTGAAAAATAATATCATAATTTTTAACAGAACTTACATCTTCACTGACGTGTTGTTTTGCAACAACATAGCTTTCATCACAAAATATTCTTGCACTGTTGTTCTAGAAGGTACACGACACCTCACGATGAAACATAGAGTTGCTCACAGATCTAATTACCAATTTGAAATTTTTATTTGTTTGTATATCCATTCCATGCAACTCCATTACCGAATTGGATCGAGCATCATCTTGTATATTCTATTATTTTCCATAGATGACGAATACATATTTAATTATCATATTTTGAAATAGTTAAATGTGTTTCATTTTTAAATCTTAAGTAGGATTTTTAGCCCACGCGATCAACATATGGGTGGGCTATTCAAATCGCTTTTTGTCCCCGTGAGTTCCGTCGTCCGTCCTTCCGTCCCGTCCGACCCGTCCCTGCCGTCCGTCCCGTCCGTACCGGTTAACTATTATTGTTACCGCTATTTCTCATAGAAGTACTGTGAAAGTGATGTTCCTCAAAGTTTTTTATATATGGAGGTTTCACCTAGTGCCCTAGTTGGGCATATTGTCATTTTAGGACCTATCGGCTCAACCATAAATGGCCCGCCAGGCAGCCATCTTGAATTTTGATTGTTAAAGTTTGTTACCGGGCTAATTCTCAGAATTGTAACTGAAGGGATCTTTCTCAAATTTCACGATGTTAAGTTCCCCCTAGGGCCTTAGTTGTGCATATTGCAGTTTTGAGACCAATCGGTTAAACAAGATGGCCGACTGGGCAGCCCATCTTGGATTTTGATAGTCTAAAGTTTGTTACCGCTATTTCTCAGAAAAGTACTAAAAGAATATTCTCTCAAAGTTTCATGTACCAGGTTCCCCTAGAGCCCTATGTTGTTGCATAGTTGCATTTTGGGGACTGATCGGTTGAATGAACAAGATGGCCGTCCAAGGCCGCCATCTTGGATTATTGACAATTGAAGTTTGTTTACATGCTACCTTTCTCAGGAAAGGCACTGAAGGATCTGTCTCAAATTGCATTAATGTGCAGGTTTCCACTAGGGGGGGCTTAGTTGTTAGCATATTTGCATTTTGGGAGCTGATTTGATGATGATAGTTGTTCCTAAGATGGCCGACAAGGCCGCCATCTTGGATTTTGATTTTTGATAGTTAAATTTTGTTACCGCTATTTCTCAGAAAGTACTGAAGTGGATGTTTCCTCAAATTTTATATGGAGGTTTTGTTACCTAGAGCCCTAGTTGATGCATATTGTTATTTTCGGACCAATCGGTCAACAAAATGGCCGCCAGGGCAGCCAACTTTTCGATTTTAATAGTTTCAATGGTTTGAATACCGCTATTTTGTCTCAGAAGTGTACTGAAGGATCTTTCCCCAAATTTCACATGTATGTTCCCCTAGTGCCACATAGTTATGCAATTATTGCCCATTTGGGACTGATCGTGTGGAACAAGATGGCCGAGGACAGAATTGGAGTCGAGGCGCACAGAGGGCCGCCACGCCATCTTGGATTTTTTGACAGTATTGAATGTTTGTTGTACACCCCCACCACCCGCTATTTCTCAGAAAGCACTGAAGGGATCTGTCCTCAAATTGCATGTGCAGGTTTGTCCCTAGGGATTAGTTGTGCATATTGGCATTTTGGGACTGATTGATGAACAAGCATGGCCGAAAAAAGGTCCGCCAGTCTTGGATTTGATAGTGTAAAATTTTGTTACCGCTATTTCTCAGAATAGTGCCAAAAGAATTTTCCTCTCAAATTTCCATGGTAGCAGGTTCCCCGTAGAGCCCTAGTTGTGCATATTGCATTTGGGGAGCGATTCGGTTAACACGATGGGCCGACCAGGCCGCCATCTTGGATTTTGTAGAATTGAAGGCTTGTATACCACTCATCTTCTTAGAAAATTCTGAAGGGATCCTGTATCTCAAATTTTCATTGTGCAGGTTTCCTCCAAGGGGGGTGTTTTCCCCCTGTTATGCATATTGCATTTTGGTTTCGATCGGTGTCACAAGACTGGCCGGACAAGACGCTCGCTTGGATTTTGACAATTGAAGTTTTTTTCCGCTTTGTCTAAGAAGGTACTGAAAGGTATCTGTCTCAAATTGTATGAGCAGGTTCTTCTAGGGGTCTTAGTTTGTGCTTTTTTGCAATTTTAGGACTGTTCGGTGAACATGATTGATCCAGACATGTTAGCCCATCTTGGTGTATTTTGATACATGAAGTTTGTTACTGGTATTAGATATCTCAGGATAGAGTTACGTCTCAAGGAGATCCTGTCTCAAGTATATCTTGTTTTAGTAATATGTTGTAAAATCAAGAAAAGCAGAGAAAAAGTTCCCTCTTTCCTTTGTCAGACAAAGATCGTTCTTAGGTGGGCGCCACCAAGATCCCTCTGGGATCTCTTGTTGGATTTTAATGTTATCACTTCCTGGTTTTGTTCCTCAAAATCAAAACACTTTTCTTCAAATTTTGCTTCCTTTAGCTTAAGGTATATTGATTGTTATTGTAAGGATCATTTTTATTGGCCTGTTTTATGAAGTTTTTTTTCTTATAAAAGAATTCTCAAGTCTTCAAGATTTTTATCATCCATGTTCTTTACTTTACTTTTTTCAAATTTTTTCACATTGTACTTTACAACTTTATTTCTTTTCCGTACATTTCTCCTGTTTTTTGATTAAACAATTTTTTTCTGCCGAATTCAATCTCTTTGTTTAATTTTATTTTTTGAGACTTGTCAGTTGCTGTTTTTGATCCACATTTCTCTCTTTCAGTGTTTGATTGTTTTTTTTCTTTAAATTATTTGAAACTTTTTCACATTATTATCATTGTTTCTCTCCAGGGTTGCCTCTAATACAATTGCGCATGAATCCTTTCAGAATGCGAGCTCCTGGTTGAAATAGTATCTCTAAGGACAAGAGCATTTTCAAATTTAAAATTATCCCCATTTACTTGGTGTTAATTCCCTCTGATCAATTTACAACGATTTTTGCATATAGAAGTTTTTTATTTTCACTTTTTCATCACTTACAGTGGACGTTTGGGTTTGAGGTCGAATAGAAATTGACTGTATATTTAAGAATAATGTGGCTCTTCAACATTTCTAAGGATCAAATTTTTGTCTATTTTTTCATTTTATCTTGATATGTGGTCCTTAGAATTTTCTTTGTGGGGGTGTGGTTGGTTTGTTGGTGGTGTGGTGTGTGTGTGTGGTCGTGGGGGGTTGTGTTGATTGGGGAGGTTGGTGTGTGGATTGTCCCACCATAATTGTAAGTGATGGGGGGGGAAAGTCTAACTGTAGTTTTGTGTCTGTTGTTAATTATTAATAGTCGACAGGCATAATCTGTTTATCCGTTTTCTATGTCATGCCAAACAATTTCCATATTTTTTGTTGAAAAATTGCCAATTAGTGGACAAATGCATTTGTCTATTCGTGAATTGGTAATGGCGCAATGATCTTCCTAAATAGGACATCCTGGGTTAATGCCTCCCCCAAAAATTAAATTTTTACCCCCCTGGCAAATGCCGAGTCCAATTAAAATTATTTTTCACTCTTTTCATTTATTTAGAACACACATATCCGGAAGTTTGACAACCCTTTTTTAAAGGTTGTTATGAACGTATCGTTGTTACGTTGGACCATTTCTTAGGAGGGTCCAACCCTGGGAGATTGCTGCACGAAGACAAGCTTCCAAGGAGTAGCATGTATACTGGCCTTTCCGCCTTCTCTTGTATTTTTCTGTGTACAAAAAGCGCATACTGGCATCAGTTATCACTGTGATGGTAATAACGTGTGTTACCCTGTGAAGTAATTCAAAACAATTGTATCCACGCAATAATTTTTATACAATATATAATCCATGTAAAGGCCTAAAATATTTAAAAATCAATTCTGATGACCTATGAAAATTGGTATTAAATTTATTTACAGACTTTTTTTTTATTGTGTCTGAAAATCTAGTCGACAACAAATCTCCGTAATAAAGGGACGAAGCCACACTGCACTTTTTAACACAACTTGTAACATATATAAACAATAATCATCCAGTACTTGTAGACCGACAGTAATATCTTTTAGATATTTGATATTACAATGATATGTTCCTAAATTATTTTCACTGTGCTAGTTCAAGAGAATTTATTTTTAGGGCAAAAAATATAAATAAAGTCAAGCAGTGAAAGAATAAATCTACTGACAATTACCTTGCAAAGAAATTACGACAAAAAAAATCCGTAAAACGGGACACGCCCCATATGTCAATCAAATTCTGAAATTCTACAACCTTATATCTGAGGACATTGATAGCCTTGGGAATGGGCAAGCGGTCAAGCACTTTTAGGCATATGTAATACAAAGTTATCTTTGAATTTATTATACTACCAGATTGAGGTTAGTTTTTCTATCAAATCGGTTCCAGTATTGCGTGAGTGTCCCAGCCGGATCAGCTGTCTCATTTTCGTCCGCCGGACATGTGACGAGGTCTGCCTTGATTGTTTACGCTCGGCTTACGTCTCAAAGGGTACACGACTCGGGCCGATACAGCGTTTTCTAGGTCGTTGCGTCATTAGCGCCACATGTTTTAGTTTCGCAACAAACGAATTGCAATAATGAATGAAATATTATGTCTAAATTTAATACTGAATAATTTAGAATTTATCCTTCAGTGCTCGTATGCGGTAGACTATATTCTGGAACAAACATTGTAAACCTCAATATCAAAGCGAACATAACAAGGTACGAGGAAAACGATTATACCATTTGAAAAATACGTACATGCGGCATTGTTATTTATATTTAATCTTTAGCTCGAAAACGAAATGGAGGATCAATTACCGCAAATGGCGATGAAAACGTTAACACGCGGTCATCAAACATAAAACATGAAGCTCCGCAGTCGTGCAGACATTAAGGTAAGTGGACCGACGGGCCGGATATTAATACGTTTTCATAAATACCATCATAATACAAATTATGTGGGATTTTTCCACTGAAAACTGTTTGCAAGACATCTGACAACTTCAACTGTAACAAAACCACGTTAATGTGTAAATAAAACAAATAAACTAGTTCAAAGGCTTTATATTTTTCACTTTTTTTTATTTCTTATAAACGTCATATCCGACAACAAATATGCATGCTATGTGGCATTCCTACTTGCAACGTACTGATTTTTAAAAATGGTTACCAGGGACATTTAGTTGTTTTAGGGTCATCTGTACCCGTAGGGTTCAGGATGAACCTATTGTCATCATGCACCCGTCCGTCAGTTCGTGCGCCAGTCCGCCGTGGCGTAATACTGTATTATTCAAAACGGACTTCTTCTCATTAACCGGAGGCCCCAGGGCCAGTGGTACTCATATTTGGCCTGTAGGTTGTGGGAGATGGAGGGATACCAAGTTTGTTTCAAATGAATGACCCATTGCACCTTCCATTCAAGTCACAGGGGTCAACTAAGGCTTAAATCTTTAAACAACTTTTTGTGAATAACCAGAAGAGGCCTAGTGACCTGACTAGTTAGGGCCTGTGGCCGATGCTGGGATGAAGGGCCTACCAAGTTTGTTCAAATAAAATGACCTTGACCTTCATTCAAGGTCACGAGGGTCAAAAAGGCTTAAAATCTTTAAACAACTTCTTCTCAAGAACCAGAAGGCCCAGGGTACTGATATTTGGGGACTGCGGTAGGATTGCTGGGATAGAAGGGCTACCAAGTTTGTTCAAATGAATGACCTTAAAACCTTCATTCAGGTCACGGGGGTCAAAAAGGCTAAAATATTTAAAACGACTTCTTCTCAAGAACCAGAAGGCCCCAGGGTAGCTGATATTTGGGCTGGCTAGGATGCGGGGATGAAAGGTGCGTACCAAGTTAGTACAAATAAATGACCTTGACCTTCAATTCACAGTCACTAGGGTGTCAAAAATAGGGCTACAAATCATTTAAACAAATTCTTGTGAGATAAACTTAGTGGGCCCTTGAGGATCCCTGATATTAGGCCCTGTGGCAATGCTGGGATGAAGGGCTAACCATGTTTGTCCAAATGAATGGACCTCGAACATCAATTCAAAGGTCACAGTGGTCAAATAGGCTCTAAATCTTTAAATAGAATTCTTCGGTAAGAACCAGAAGGCCCAGGGTACTGATATTTGGGCATTGTAGCATTGCCTGGGAGATGAAAAGGACCAATGTTCACGTTTTAATCAAATTATATATAATGACCTTGACCTTCAATTTAAGGTTCACGCGTGGGCAAATAGCGGCTTAAAATCTTGTAAATGTACTCTTTTCAAGAACTAGAAGGCCAAGGCTACTGATATTGGACATGTAGCATGC
>NW_027188570.1:0-18946 GCF_041381155.1 Argopecten irradians | reverse complement strand
AGTCCTTACATGACCATAGCTGTTAATAGGACGTTATTTTATCAAACAAACAAACAAACAAAAATGAGGGTATAATGATAATGGAACACTTGAAAATTATGTAACCCCGGCGAAATAAAGATATGATTTTGAAATACTGACTTGTGAATTATTCGATTGAACGAACGAACGGACTGACGGACGAATACACGAACGAATGACTCTGAATACCGAGTGAGGTACTTTGTGATTGTTTGAGTTTCAGAAGCTTCAAGCAATAAGCTTACAATGTTATTATTTTGTAACATTTGAACACTAGTTTATCAGTACTTAGAGCTATTTTACACGTACAAAACCTACTCATCTAGTCAACTTCCTCTGTCGACGGCGATAATTAACATGGAGCGGTACTTACCGTTAGGCAGATTCTTCTGACAATAGATACATGTACACGTACCTATCATTTACTTACAGAGATATAAATGGAAATAAATGTAATTTGTGAATTTTCATATATTACAAAACTTAATATGATCCATAAAATGAGTTAAATTTATGAGTGGAAAAGAAATTAATAGGGAGCTATTTGAAGTATCAACCTTTAGTAAGATGGACGGTTCCATTCATACAATTACATTTGAATAGGAAAATATTGTTAACGCCGCCGTAGCTGGTCCAAGCCTGTGTTGAGAAAGGAGGAGGGGAAGATCTTGAGTAGAGATACATATGTACTAACCTAAGGGCTGAAGTTGGTTGCGAGTTCCTAGTTCCTAGTTCCGTTTAATAAACGGAACTAGGAACCAGACCCGAGTTCCGTTTAAGCTTATACGGAACTAGGAACCAGACCCGAGTTCCGTTTAAGCTTATACGGAACTAGGAACCAGACCCGAGTTCCGTTTGACAAACATGCTGGCCAACGAGCGGAGTTCCGTTTATTAAGATTCCTACCTGTAACTGCATGTTCAATTACATATTATATACAAGAATCGAACTTAAAACTTCCATGAATAATACAGCACAGAATTAATCTCCTTAACATAAATTTCCTTAAACGGATCTGACAACTAGACTCCAGTTCCGTTTAACTTAAACGGAACTATGAACCAGACCCGAGTTCCGTTTAAGCTTATACGGAACTAGGAACCAGACCCGAGTTCCGTTTAACAAACATGCTGGCCAACGAGCGGAGTTCCGTTTATTAGGATTCCTACCTGTAACTGCATGTTCAATTACATATTATATACAAGAATCGAACTTAAAACTTCCATGAATAATACAGCACAAAATTAATCTCCTTAACACAAATTTCCTTAAACGGATCTGACAACTAGACTCCAGTTCCGTTTAACTTAAACGGAACTAGGAACCAGACCCGAGTTCCGTTTAACAAAAGTACTGGTCAACGAGCCGAGTTCCGTTTATTAGGATTTCTACCTCTAATTGCATGTTCAATTACATATTATATACGGGAATCGAACTTAAAGCTTACATTCATAATACAGAACAGAATTAATATCTATAACACAGATTTCCTTAAACGGATCTGATACCTAGACCTCAGTTCCGTTTTACTTAAACGGAACTAGGAACCAGACACGAGTTCCGTTTAACAATTTATATTTTTCTGATATTTTAATATTCTGTTAAATTGATGTGCATTTTATCGAACTTCATGCATAAACCAAAACTGCCTTTGAAATATACATGTATATTGTACTGTAATAGCGCGTCCCGACTCCCGGGACCAGCGTCGAGGGGACGTCAGTTCCCAAAAGGTGTGATCGTATAGTTTTGATTTACAATCCCCACGACACCGGTCAGCAGACGAATCCCGAGAGTTGAGACACGCACACACGCTGAGCTGATTACAGACAGCTCAATCCCAAGTTCATAAGGATGTGGCGGAGCAATTAACTACACATCAACAAACACTTACATGAAGTTAAATGGAGATTTATTCATATTAATTAACTAGATCAATTAAACAGTGATACATATAAACGGTAACAAAGTAAGTAAAAGTAATACACCAAGATAAACGGTTTCAGTATACGAACACCCTTATAGGATTATATAGGACCTATCGATAACGGTACATCTACCCTATACCTATAAACTTATACACTACACCCTCACCTCCCGGTAAACACTAGCAACAGCCCCACTCCCTAACTAACGTGTACACACCCCCACGTGCCCTTACGTTTACGTACTAATGTACGTGTGCTGTTGTCAGCACTGTGTGGTAGCTGTTCTCAGCTCCTGAGGTGGGAAAGGTATCTCTCCCTGGGTGTTGGCCGGTTACCCGGCCATGCAAGTCGTCCAATTTATGAATGAATGAAGAGTTTTACGTACCGTGACGCTAAATATAACGTTTCGGGGCACGAGACGTCCAATTTAGCTGTGCAGCCCCTTTTATAACCCCCTTCCCATGGTCCTATTTGCGATGTCGCACACCCATTCTGATTGGTCTAATCTATGGCATATGCGCAGTGAGCGCGGAACCTCATCCGGCAACTCACCGATATCCTGTAGTCTTGAGGGTAAACACCAAGTTAACCTAGATTGCTCAAGGATACAAATCATAGCCGCTATTATAATACTCAACCGGAAACGCACGCGGAATGTTTATATACATAGCCCTACCCTACCGGTGTCATATCAAACAGATGAAAGGGACCACATCAACTATGGCACACACACTAAAATAATCAACATCATATATAAGGCGAGTAACCTATATTCCCACATTCCTTCCCCCTTAAGATCAAAGTATCATTTTCACAAAAATATAACTTTGTCACCAAGACTATCAACCTTAATTACCCTTGGAATGGGTATCAATCCCGCCTCTATATGAATACAAAAGTAAAATCATCCAATCATTAACAAAACAAAAATCTGAAAGCTACACAAACTACACACATCATAACCCGGTATAATGTGACAGTATTTTCAGAATTACTATTTCTATGGAGCAGGCAGTACTGACCTCCATGTATCATAAACAAAACATTGTCATAGCTACTCAAATATGGTGTACAGTAAATATGTAGAACAATATACCAAAACATTTTCCTGTCCATAATCTATATTTAACATTATAACCATCAGCTTAATACCGATTAATACCTCAAAATATGGAACAATAACCTTTTTAGTGACATACCCCATTAATATAGATTAACAGGTACTGCACTAAGTTCGAATCTAGAATCCCACCAGGAAATCTGAGTAACCGTAAAGAACATTAACCCATAGGAACTTTAATCCGTAACGAAAACATACAGTATAGCTGAAAAGCAAATAAATAGCAATGAAATGTCAATGTTTTCCCTGAAATGAAAAATGACATAATCCACAATATTTCACATTTCACATTTCACAAATGAAAATAATCCAAATGTTAAAGTCACAATTTCTTCTCTTTTTAAAATCCACACGAATGAAATTGAAATCGCATAACGCTTAACACAGTCAACGTTAACACAAAATCGTTGTACCACACTCTTCAAAAAATATGTCCGTTTCCTGTGTTTCTTCCAGTTCCGGTGGTCCTCTTCTTATCCCCCCGGAGGTACGTAACGTCTCCGGTATTGTCTTCCTTCATCTTCACGGAGGTACGTTACGTCTCCGTATCCCTCATACAGCTCCATTGATCCCCTTTTGATTGACAATTAACCCCTTAGAACTGGTACAGTTCCTCGAGGCCAATGCCAATGGAGATGTCTTGTATTTTCTCTGGCTGTTACTTGACCTGACCCTGTCATTATACTGAGTTCAGGGTCGAGGTAACATCAGGTCACACTCATACCATTCCTCACAGTAGGGGTGGTCCAGTAAATGTTTGAGTAATCCAATACCAGTGGTAACAGTGTACTATCCTGACCCTGGCTAGTCAGATACACACGTGCTTGTCCCGTTAGATGGTCTTACTCCCTAGCCTGTCATCACAGTCCCATTAGTGTATAAAATATATCCCCTCCCCAACTGTTGACATAGGAGGTATCACTAGGAATTTCATTCTGTATACCTCGGCCGATCTCTCCACTCCCGAAACTATGTATCGCTACCATTTTATCCCATTTTGAAAACATAATGAATCCACCTTTGAGTTGGTGAACTTAACCCCATTTAACAATTGGAGAAATAGACACATTGAGCCTAATGTCTATCAGCATTCTAAATGTTACCCTATGTAAATGCACCTTGCACTAAGACAACCTATGTCTATATAATACACCAGTAACCAT
The DNA here is from genome assembly GCF_041381155.1 of Argopecten irradians. NCBI lineage: Eukaryota > Metazoa > Mollusca > Bivalvia > Pectinida > Pectinidae > Argopecten > Argopecten irradians. Next base: position 14,714 of record NW_027188570.1, on the reverse strand, counting down.
TGTCGAACCCGACCTGACACTCTCCCTTGTTTATCTATATCTCCTAGAGTTCCCTTCCAATTTACCAACTCTGTCTTTGACGTTTAAATACTGGCTGGACCTCTCATTACTCATTAGTTTTCTAATTAATGTAACGCTCCTTTCTAGTTTCCTTAGAGTTACAATCTCCCCATACCAACACAATATGGTCTCATTGATATACTTTCAACGACAAAACCTAACAAAGTTTTATCAATATCCTTATTCCTAGTTTCTGATACCGTAGAGCAAAAACTTACTTCATTATAACAGTTTTGTGTTTTAACATGTAAATGAACGTCTATTGTTACAGGACTTGCTATTTCTAACAATAAAGGTTACAAAATACACATTGCCTTGAAACTGAATTTCACATATAGTTCAAGTGACATATAATCAAATACTCACATTCCACATCCTCGGTCACAGGCACCATTCCGTAATGGAGGGCTGAAGTTGGTTGCGAGTTCCTAGTTCCTAGTTCCGTTTAATAAACGGAACTAGGAACCAGACCCGAGTTCCGTTTAACTTAAACGGAACTAGGAACCAGACCCGAGTTCCGTTTAAGCTTATACGGAACTAGGAACCAGACCCGAGTTCCGTTTAACAAAAGTACTGGCCAACGAGCCGAGTTCCGTTTATTAGGATTTCTACCTCTAATTGAATGTTCAATTACATATTATATATCGGAATCGAACTCTGAGCTTTCAGCAGCGATACGACACAGAATTAATCTCTATAACACAGATTTTCTTAAACGGATCTGACACCTAGACCTCAGTTCCGTTTAACTTAAACGGAACCAGGAACCAGACCGGAGTTCCGTTTAAGCTTATACGGAACTAGGAACCAGACCCGAGTTCCGTTTAACAAAAGTACTGGCCAACGAGCCGAGTTCCGTTTATTAGGATTTCTACCTCTAATTGAATGTTCAATTACATATTATATATCGGAATCGAACTCTGAGCTTTCAGCAGCGATACGACACAGAATTAATCTCTATAACACAGATTTTCTTAAACGGATCTGACACCTAGACCTCAGTTCCGTTTAACTTAAACGGAACCAGGAACCAGACCCGAGTTCCGTTTAAGCTTATACGGAACTAGGAACCAGACCCGAGTTCCGTTTAACTTAAACGGAACTAGGAACCAGACCCGAGTTCCGTTTAACTTAAACGGAACTAGGAACCAGACCCGAGTTCCGTTTAACTTAAACGGAACTAGGAACCAGACCCGAGTTCCGTTTAACTTAAACGGAACTAGGAACCAGACCCGAGTTCCGTTTAACATACATACTGGCCAACGAGCGGAGTTCCGTTTATTAGGATTTCTATCTCTAACTGCATGTTCAATTACCTATTATATACAGGAATCGAACTTAGAGCTTCCATGAATAATACAGCACAGAATTAATCTCCTTAACACAAGTTTCCTTAAACGGATCTGACACCTAGACTCCAGTTCCGTTTAACTTAAACGGAACTAGGAACCAGACCCGAGTTCCGTTTAACATACATACTGGCCAACGAGCGGAGTTCCGTTTATTAGGATTTCTATCTCTAACTGCATGTTCAATTACCTATTATATACAGGAATCGAACTTAGAGCTTCCATGAATAATACAGCACAGAATTAATCTCCTTAACACAAGTTTCCTTAAACGGATCTGACACCTAGACTCCAGTTCCGTTTAACTTAAACGGAACTAGGAACCAGACCCGAGTTCCGTTTAACATACATGCTGGCCAACGAGCGGAGTTCCATTTATTAGGATTCCTATCTCTAACTGCATGTTCAATTACCTATTATATACAGGAATCGAACTTAGAGCTTCCATGAATAATACAGCACAGAATTCTAACTCCTTAAACACACACTAGTTTCCGTTACTAACGGATCTGACACCTAGACTCCAGTTCCGTTTAACTTAAACGGAACTAGGAACCAGACCCGAGTTCCGTTTAACAAACATACTGGCCAACGAGCGGAGTTCCGTTTATTAGGATTCCTATCTCTAACTGCATGTTCAATTACCTATTATATACAGGAATCGAACTTAGAGCTTCCATGAATAATACAGCACAGAATTTATCTCCTTAACACAAGTTTCCTTAAACGGATCTGACACCTAGACTCCAGTTCCGTTTAACTTAAACGGAACTAGGAACCAGACCCGAGTTCCGTTTAAGCTTATACGGAACTAGGAACCAGACCCGAGTTCCGTTTAACTTAAACGGAACATGGAACCAGGCCCTAGTTCCGTTTAACTTAAACGGAACTAGAAACCAGACCTGAGTTCCGTTTAACACAAATATACTGGTCAATGAGTCGAGTTCCGTTTATTAGGATTTCTGCATCGTATAAGATATTAAATTCAAATGATATAAAGGAATCTAGCTCTGAGCTTTCAGGAATGATACAACAGAGAATTAATCTCTATAACACAGATTTTATTAAACGGATCTGACACCTAGACCCCAGTTCCGTTTTGCTTAAACGGAACTAGGAACCAGACCCTAGCTCCGTTTAACACAAATACTGGTCAACCAGCCGGATTCCGTTTATTAAAATTTCTACCTGTAATAAGATGTTTAATTACCATTATAATTCTGAAATCGAACGTAAAGCTTCCATGAATAATACAACACTTAATTATTCTATATAACAGAATTTCTTCAGCGGGTTTGACACCTAGACCCCAGTTCCGTTTAACTAAATCGGAACTAGGAACCAGACCCGAGTTCCGTTTAACACAAATACTGGTCAACCAGCCGAGTTCCATTTATTAGAATTTCTACCTCTAATAAGATGTTTAATTACCATTGTAATACAGGAAGCGAACTTAAAGCTTCCATGAATAATACAACATAGAATTTCTTCAACGGGTTTGACACCTAGACCCTGGTTCCGTTTAACTTAAACGGAACTAGGACCCAGACCCGGGTTCTGTTTAAGCTCAAACAGAACTAGGAACCATATTCGAGTTCCGTTTATTTGATCGGAACTAGGAACCAGACTCGAGGTCAGTTTAGAGCCGACGCTTGCATAGATGTGACTTTTTTAGATATATTTTTACAGGAATTGTCTTTGAAATTTCAGGACCATGTAATCAAAGTAAAAATCATTTCAGTGTAGATTTCTTTACACGAAGTCGACAACGAGACCTGTTCTGTTCTGTTTAATATTATGCGGATCTAGGAACCAGTTCCTAGTTCTGTTTAAGCCGATGTTGGCCTATACATTGCCTTTAAAGACTTTAATGAATATCCTGATGCTTAATAGTGCCCCGTATCGCAATACGGGTGCCTTATAGTAATCAGGTTGTCGGTCTATCTGTCCGTCCGTCTGTACGTCCGTCCGTCCGTCCGTCCGTCCGCCTGTCCTTTTTTAGTTCTTTTTTTTTTTAAATTTTTCTTAAATTGCAGATGTAGGTTACCTTAGTGCCCTTGTTCTGCATATTACATTTTTGGGCCAATCGGTCAATATGATGGCCGACAGAGAAACAATTTTGATTTTGGTAGTTGAAGATATTTATCTCTATTAAGCACCAAAGGGATCTGTCTGAAATTTCAGAGGTTGGTTTCCCCTAGGTTCCTAGTTGCGTATAAGGCATTTTTGAACCGATCTATCAACAAGATAGCCCCAAATGGGCCATACAACTCAATCAAACAAAATCAACAAGATGGCCAAGAGGCAGTCATCTTGGATTTTAATATTTATTGTTTAAAAAGCAGAGAAAATATTCCTCTTTCGTCAGACATACATCATTCTTTGGTACGCGCCAAGAATCCTCTAAGATATCTTGTAATATATACTGTCATCAATCATTTCGAAATCAGAGCTTCAATTGTACATTTCATTGTCAAGATATTACTTTTCCTAATCGCAAAGCACCTTGAGCGGGGCCTATTTTGACGTGTCAGTGTTCTAGTATTTAACAGTAATCGTCTTCGGAACCTTTAGGAACATATAATCACAGAAAAACTCAATATAGCGTAGAAACGGAGTCGAAAAACCATGCCCGAGTTCCGTTTAAGATCATACGAATCTAGGAATTAGACGAGTTCCTTTTAACCCAACGCAATCAAATTCCATATTCAGTTCACGTGCTTTTACTGACCAATGAGTTCGTTTATTATGATTCCCACGTGTAATAAGATGTTTAACTGGACATTTTCATTGGACAATATGACGGGTGTTTATCTAACAAGGAAAAGTGGTCAATGGCAATTCATATCTTAACTCGAGTTATGAAGAAGAATTTTTCCTCATCTCGCACGCTTAAGTTAGCCCTGTTGCACCTCAGTTTTGGTCAAAGGTTCAAGCCCCTGGTTATGCAATACACGATAGACTGCCGTCCTCTTTGCCTGCTAAGCTTGAACTCTGGAAACTTGGTCAATGAACCAGGTAGTGTTCGGCTCCAAGGAGCACCACACGATGGAGAGGCTGTTGCGTCTCTCCATCCAGAATGTCATATATAAACTTGAAAACTTCTGCCCTGAACAGGACATTGAGAGGATTGGCTTCTTTGAAGGTGTCATTACTCGTCAATGTCAGACGTGGTCCCTTCTGCCTTTTTTGAAGAGAATTCAGACGTTGAAGGCCATTACCTCACAGAGGTCAGTACCACCAAAAAGAAAGCTAGAAAGAAAGCTAGAAATTCTGCTCCCACTGTTATATGCGACCGAAGTCAAAGCCTTATTTCAATGGTAACATTGGGAAGGGTAGGAAGAGTACAAATCATTGGGACAAGACGAAAAGTTCCTGATTCGTCTCTCCGTCCTTGCTCGTTCCATACGAAAGGTCTGTTCTTGAGAATTCAGCCAGTCTCAGATTCAAGTCCTCCTCTCGTAAATTAGGGTTTGGGTAAGGCAACAATTCTCCATCTGTGAAGGTCTCGATATTCCTCGTTTTCATCTTCCTGTAGGAGATCGTCAGTCCACCTTCTTTCTAGAGTCAATGGAAGGATATCACCCAGGACCCTTGAGCCTTTTCTGTAGTGAAGGAGCGGTTTGGCATTCCATACTTGCGGCATCCGCACTTTGTGTCAAAGTATGTATTTTTTCCCTCCTTCGGGGGATCCGGAGATGGCAGTTTCCATCCGGGAGGAACTAAGGACCATGCTTTTAAAGGGCGCGGTCGAGGAGGTGCCTATTATGGACTACACACTCGGCTTCTATTCCAGAATAATTCTGATCCGCAAGAGGTTTGGAGCTTGGTGTCCCATCAACTGCTGCTGGTTGTAGTGTGATTTCTGCACTCTAGGGAAGACATGTTCACAACTATGTCGACGAATTCCTAATGATCCATCTAGTTCGGGAATCTTTGGATCGGAACACCCGTCTGGTCATGAAACTTTTGCTTAGAGTTGGCTTAGTTCCTTAAAGAGTATGAGGTTCCCCTTCTTAAAACATTGTCTTCTTGGGAAACCGTTTCCACGCGGTTCATGGTATTGTCATTCCAACTTTGAAGAAATTCGAGAAGGCCAGAGATATTCCTCTGACCTTCAACGGCTGGCCCCTCGTTGGTATCTAAATATTCTGTGTTATCTCAACTCATGGGGTTTGCTCGGTGGTGTACTCTGAAAGGCAATTACAAATGTATTTCAGGGGGTTTCGTTGTCGTCATGCCAGCTCCCACCGTTAACATGTTCACGGATGCGTTCATGGAAGTGTTAGGGGCTTACCTCGACATCCATTGCCAGTCGATGGAGTGGTCTCGGGAACATGCAGAAGATGATGGCTCTTCTGTTTTCTCTGCAGACATTTTAGAAGATTCTGCATTCCAATGCAGTTTGAATGGCTACGGACACACAGTGGTCGCTTATCTGGAGAGAAAGGGACACCAGCTCACGTCCTTTGTGTCCTCGCTATCAGTATTTCCGTATTATTCCTATCTATAAGGAAATGCAGTTAACAATTTTAGTCAAGCATCTTCCAGGAAGCGCAAATGTTCTGGCGGATAATCTCCAGGCGGCGCCAGCTGGTTATGACAGAACGGCATCTATATCCCTCGACCTTTTTGCCTCTTTTCTCAATAATCAGTTGTCAACCTTTGTCTCTCCGTGGCAAACCAAATGGCTTGGGCCATGGACGCAGGGTTCTACAGAAGTTTCCGGAGCATTATTGCTCCTTCTTTCCGATAGCGCCACTGTTGCCGCGTCAACCCTGGTTTTCGGAGCTCTTGTCGTTTCTGGTGGCTCGTCCTCTGGTTCTCTCACCAAAAACAAATGTCTTTCGTTAGCATCGGCCCCAGACGTTACCTTCACGCTTGGACGTGATTTCAGGAGTCCTAGCTCAGACAGGCTTTTCTTCGGATATGTCAGCTCGCATCGCCCGATCAATTAGGTCTTTCTCCTCTGCCGCCTTCCAGTCACGCTGGAAAATCTTCTTTGATTGGCGTCAGGAAGATTGATCCGGTCATGGCCTCTGCCCAGCTGATTGCGAGTTTCCTTCTCTGTCTTGTTTAGGGAGCACAATCATGTACTATTGCAGGCTATCACACAGCTATTGCCAGTGTACTTTCTTTCCGTGGTAAACCAGAGGTAGGATCTTCATTTCTTTGTTTTTCTTTAAATGGTTCAATCTGGACAGGCCTAACGTACAGTAGTTAGCTCCACAGTGGAACCTAGAACTCGTTTTAGAGTCATAAATGGGGGCTTCGGCTTCTAATGGGCCTTTAGGATCGGACTTCATAAAGTTTTTAACTTTTAAGACTGTCTTTCTGCTGGCTGTTGCCTCAGGCCACATGAGAAGTGATATTTATGCATTGTCTTTTCGCTCTTCGCGTATTTCATGGGCAAGAGCTAGCTCTGCCGTTACCCTTCTCACTGATCCTGAAATTTGGGCAAAGAATTGGGAACCAGGTTTTTCGCCCCATTCCATTAGAATCCCTTTCCTGTCAGTCTCTATTGAGTCTGGGGAGAATTATCAGATGCTTTGTTCCTGTCGGGACCTTAAAACAGGGTCAGCAGGATATCTCCTTCCAGTCCATCTCCACATTGATATGTCAGGTGATCAAGATTGCTTATGAGCCGTCTAATGATCAATCTCATGCGGAATGCAAGGTGAGGGCTCATGAGGTTAGAGCCCTTGCGACTTCTTTGGCTCTCCGCAATAGGTCCTTGTACCAGGACATCAATGTCTTCTGCCGTTTGGCGTGGTCAGTCTACTTTCACCTCCGGTCTCTGTCCTTCCACTCTGATGGACTGTTTTCTGTTGGGCCCAGTTTCGATGACTCAGTCTGTGACTGTTCCTCCTCAGTATACATTAAATGCATTTATGGTCTTTTAACCTTATGCGAGCAGGTTTCACAATGGTGCACCTCTTTCCACGGAGAGGTATATCCGTTTTTACCTTTGTTCATTCAACCCTGTTTTATATTCTCTGCCTGGGGCCTGTCCCCTACATTTACCATTTGACTGGGCTGCCTGGCTTCGGACTCGCCATTACGGTAAGAAAGACAAATTCGCATACTAAAGTTATAGTAGCGTATTACTGTAAAGAAATTGAGGTTTTTCAATGTAAAACCAATTTACATGATGTAAAACTAACAATGACTTTATGGGGTTCCACTCTTCTGTCCTCCCTCCCTTTCATCCTCAGTCATTTGGCCTCGTGGCTACATAGAGGTGTTTAGGAAGGGACATCATTCTATATACTCTCGTCGAGTACGAAATAAGGTACGGTAGGGAGACGGGATTCTCAAATATAATGTTTTCAGGGCTATAAAAATTGGTGTATGTAGTGAATTTGAATTATAAAGTTATAGTAAGTATTATATCATGAAAGTGGCTTAACATTGAAAAAAAACTCTAATTTCCTTATAAAAGACTTCTTCTCTAAAACTAAGCACGATATATAACAACTCATATTGCAAAGGTAGTATCTGTATGGGGCGAGGATACAAAATTATAAAAAGGGTGTGGCTTATCCCCTTGGGCCTGAGGGGCGGGGCCAAAAGGGGTCAATTTGTTTATTTCCATATAAACGACTTTTTCTCTGAAATTAAGTATGGGATAGTACTCATATTGCGATGGTAGCATCCTTAAAGGAATTCAAAATTGTAAAAATGCTGGGACTGACTCTCTACCACTATTGATTTGCACTCATAATCATATGATATTGAAAGCATCATTATATGATGGAGATTTAAATTAAGCAAATCGTGGAGCCTGTTTTGCTATTTCCAACTGTAAGAGTTTTTGTGACAATTACTTCATAAAACAGGTGATTCTTCGTGATCTATTTTGTTTGACTCACGGAAGGATATTCTTAACCAAGATCAATAGGTACAATATACATGTATATTTCGAAGGCAGTTTTGGTTTATGCTTGCAGTTCGATAAAATGCACATCAATTTAACAAGATATTAAAATATCAGAAAAATATTAATTTGAAATACTCCTTCACATAAAAATAAAAATAAATGGAGAAAAATAATCTGGAAATCTAAATATTTCGATGAAACATTGTTAGATTTAAAATTAAAAATAAAATCCTTTTACCATGGGGATTAGATAAAGATATCTGTAAAAATCGTATGTACTGGGCTTAAACGGTCTAGATCTGTTGCTAGGAATTTCCATTTAATTTCAAAAGAATTCCGGTCTCATTCATAAACGCCACACGTCGCGTTATCGCATAACTTCACTCGGTCATTTGGACCAGTTGAGCTAAAATGAGTAAATGCTATGGCAAGCCAATTTAAAATTTATTGAAGAAGCAAGGTCCATCCAGAATTTGATCGAATTATATAAGATATCATATATTATTATATTCGATATCAGGCCCTTCAGGTCAGATGAGCTTTACAAATGTTTATACAAGCGTGGGGTTATACGGAACTCAGGTCTGGTTCTTAGTTCAGTTAAAGCTTAAACGGAACTCGGGTCTGGTTCCTAGTTCCGTATTTGCTTAAACGGAACTCGGGTCTGGTTCCTAGTTCCGTTTAAGTTAAACGGAACTGGAGTCTAGGTGTCAGATCCGTTTAAGAAAATTGTGTTAAGAGATTAATTCTGTGCTGTATTATTCGCTGGAAGCTCTAAGTTCGATTCCGATATATAATATGTAATTGAACATGCAGTTAGAGATAGAAATCCTAATAAACGGAACTCGGCTCGTTGGCCAGTATGTTTGTTAAACGGAACTCGGGTCTGGTTCCTAGTTCCGTATAAGCTTAAACGGAACTCGGGTCTGGTTCCTGGTTCCGTTTAAGTTAAACGGAACTGAGGTCTAGGTGTCAGATCCGTTTAAGAAAATCTGTGTTATAGAGATTAATTCTGTGTCGTATCGCTGCTGAAAGCTCAGAGTTCGATTCCGATATATAATATGTAATTGAACATTCAATTAGAGAGGTAGAAATCCTAATAAACGGAACTCGGCTCGTTGGCCAGTACTTTTGTTAAACGGAACTCGGGTCTGGTTCCTAGTTCCGTATAAGCTTAAACGGAACTCGGGTCTGGTTCCTGGTTCCGTTTAAGTTAAACGGAACTGAGGTCTAGGTGTCAGATCCGTTTAAGAAAATCTGTGTTATATAGAGATTAATTCTGTGTCGTATCGCTGCTGAAAGCTCAGAGTTCGATTCCGATATATAATATGGTAATTGAACATTCAATTAGAGGTAGAAATCCTAATAAACGGAACTCGGCTCGTTGGCCAGTACTTTTGTTAAACGGAACTCGGGTCTGGTTCCTAGTTCCGTATAAGCTTAAACGGAACTCGGGTCTGGTTCCTGGTTCCGTTTAAGTTAAACGGAACTGAGGTCTAGGTGTCAGATCCGTTTAAGAAAATCTGTGTTATAGAGATTAATTCTGTGTCGTATCGCTGCTGAAAGCTCAGAGTTCGATTCCGATATATAATATGTAATTGAACATTCAATTAGAGGTAGAAATCCTAATAAACGGAACTCGGCTCGTTGGCCAGTACTTTTGTTAAACGGAACTCGGGTCTGGTTCCTAGTTCCGTATAAGCTTAAACGGAACTCGGGTCTGGTTCCTGTTCCGTTTAAGTTAAACGGAACTGGGTCTAGGTGTCAGATCCGTTTAAGAAAATCTGTGTTATAGAGATTAATTCTGTGTCGTATCGCTGCTGAAAGCTCAGAGTTCGATTCCGATATATAATATGTAATTGAACATTCAATTAGAGGTAGAAATCCTAATAAACGGAACTCGGCTCGTTGGCCAGTACTTTTGTTAAACGGAACTCGGGTCTGGTTCCTAGTTCCGTATAAGCTTAAACGGAACTCGGGTCTGGTTCCTGGTTCCGTTTAAGTTAAACGGAACTGAGTCTAGGTGTCAGATCCGTTTAAGAAAATCTGTGTTATAGAGATTAATTCTGTGTCGTATCGCTGCTGAAAGCTCAGAGTTCGATTCCGATATATAATATGTAATTGAACATTCAATTAGAGGTAGAAATCCCTAATAAACGGAACTCGGCTCGTTGGCCAACGGAACTCGGCTCGTTGGCCAGTATGTTTGTTTTGTTAAACGGAACTCGGGTCTGGTTCCTAGTTCCGTATAAGCTTAAACGGAACTCGGGTCTGGTAAACAATAACAATAGTAATAATAGAGAACAGAAGTATTTACAGAGGAGTAGTCCTAACGATAACACTAGCCCCAACAAGTTCTACCGAGAGCTTTGCTAATATGCAACACTTCTTCCTATTCCCTCCTCCTCCAGCTACCTCCACACTACAGCCACTCCCAAATCTACGTTTTTAACACACACATGTACGTGTGCTGTTGTCAGCAACTGTAGTTGGTAGCTGTTATCCAGCGCCTGAGGTGGGAAAGGTTTCTCCTCCCTGGGTGATTGGCCGGTTATCCCGCACTGCACAAGTCGTCACATTTAGCTGTGCAAGCCCTTTTATAACCCCCTTCCCATAGGTTCCTATTAGCGACCTGTCGCACACCACCATTTTGATTGGGTCTATAATCTGATGGGCATTATGCGACAGTGAGTCGCGGATCCTCCATCGGCAACTCACCGATATCCTGTAGTCTTGAGGGGTAAACACCAAGTTAACCTAGGATTGCTCAAGGATACCAATCATAGCCGCTATTATAATACTCAACCGGAAAACGCACGCGGAATGTTTATATACATAGCCCCTACCCTACCGGTGTCATATCAAACTAGATGAAAGGGGCCACATCAACTATGGCACCCACACTAAAACATAATCAACATTCATATATAAGGCCGAGTGACCTATATTCCACAGTACCAATTGATCTTGGTTAAGAATATCCTTCCATGAGTCAACTAAATAGATCACAACGAATCACCTGTTTTATGAAGTAATTGTAACAAAAAACAATTGGAAATAGATAAAACAGCTCTCACGATTTCCTTAATTTTAAATCTCCATCATATAATGATGCTTTTCAATATCATATGATTATGAGAGTGCTATGCAATAGCGGTAGAGAGTCAGTCCCAGTTATTTTTACAATTTTGAATTCCCACTAAGGATGCCTACCATCGCAATTTGAGTACTATCCCATACTTAATTTTCAGAGTAAAAAGTGGTTCGATTATATGGAAATAAACAAATTGACCCCCTCAGGCCCAAGGGGATATAAGCCACCACCCTTTGTATAATTTTGTATCCTCACCCTACAGAATACTACCTTTGCAATATTTTTGTTATATATCGTGCTAAGTTTTAGAGAAGAATTATTTTATAAGGAAATAAAAATTTTTAATGTTAAGCCACTTTTCATGATATAATTACTTACCATAACTTTAGATTTTCAAATACAATACATAAACACCAATTGATATAGCCATGAAAACATTATATTTGAGAATCCCGTCTCCCTACCGTACCATATTTCGTACTCGACGAGAGTACTGTATATATAATGGTGTCCCTTACGTAAAAAACCTCTATGTAGCCACGAGGCCAAATGACAGAGGAGGAAAGGGAGGGAGGACAGCCAGGGAGGAAACCCCATAAAGTTATTGTATGTTTTACCTCATGTAATGGGTTTTACATTTGAAAAAATCCACTTTTCTTATCCGTACTAGGCTACCTTCAACTTTAGTACGCGCAATTAGTCTTACAGTAATGGATGAGTCCGGACGCAGGGCAGCCCTGTCAAATGGCTCTAATGTAGGGGACCTGCTCCAGGCAGAGAATCTAAAACAGGATTGACGTGAACAAAGGACAAAAAAAGGCTTATAACCTTCCCGAGGAAATCAGGTGTTACATTGTCAAACCTGCACGCCATAAGGTTAAAAGACCATATATGTATATCAATGTATACTGAGGAGGAACAGTCACAGCCTGAGTCATCCGAAAACTGGGCCCCCCAAGGAACACAGTCCAAGAGTGGAAGGACAAGAGAGCCGAAGGTGAAAGTAGAACTGAACCACGCCACCAGACGGCAGAAGAGACATGAAATGTCGGTCCTGGGTACAAGGTGACATATTGCGCTGAGAGCCAACAGAAGAGTCGCAAGGGCTCTAAACCACCCCTCATGAGCCCTTTCCAAACCAACTTTACCTTTTGGACCCCCTCATTTGCATTCCCTTCCGCATGATATTTTGGGTATTGTAGAACCCGGGTCTCATTAAGCAAATCTTCTAATCTGATCACCGCTTACATATCACTATGGAGATGGACCTGGGAAGGAGATAATCCAGTGCTGAGATGCCTGTTTTTAAAAAAAGGTCCACCCGACAGGAACAAAGCATATATCGATAAATTTCCCAGACTCATAGAGACTGAAAGGAAAGGCATTTTAATGGAATGGGGCGGAAAAAACTAGGTTCCATTTTATGTCCAACTTGCCGGATCAGTGAGAGATTAACGGCCAAGAGCTAGCTCTTGCCAAGAAACTACGCGAAGAGCGAAAAGACAAAGCATAAATATCACTTATTCCTGTGGCCCTTGAGGCAACACAGCAAGCGAGGGAAGACAGTCTTAAAAGTTAAAAACTTTATGGCGACTGATCCTAAAGGCACATTAGAAGCCGAAGCCCCATTTGTGATGACTCTAACACGAGTTCTAGGTTCCACTGTGGAGCTGAACGTTAGGCTGTCCAGATTGAACCCCCGAATCAAGACAGACAAAGAAATGAAGTAGATCCCTACTCTGGTCTCCTCACGGGAAAGAAAATACACTGGCAATAGCTGTGCGGACAGCCTGCAATAGTACATGATTGCGCTCCCTAAACAACAAGGAGAAGGAAACTCGCAATCAGCTGGGCAGAGGCCAGTGACCGGATCAATTTTCCCTGACGATACACCAATCAAAGAAGATCTTCTAGCGTGACTAGTAGACGGCAGAGGAGAAAGAGCTTATTGAAATCGTGCGATGCGAGCTGACATATTCGAAGAAAAGCCTGTCTGAGCTAGGACTCCTGAAATCATGTCAAAAGCATGAAGGTAACGTCTGGGGCCGATTTAACGAAAGACATTGGTTTTTGGTGGTGAGAACAAGAGGAGACGAGCCACCAGAAACGACAAGAGGCGCCGAAAACCAGGGTTGTCGCGGCAACAGTGGCGCTATCGGAAAGAGGGAGCAATAATGCTCCGGGAAACCTCTGTAGAACCCTGCGTCCACGGCCCAAGCCACTTGGTTTGGCACGGAGACACAAAGGTTGACAATGACTATTGAGAAAAGAGGCAAAAAGGTCGAGGATATAGATGCCGTTCTGTCATAACCAGCTGGCGCCGCATGGAGATTATCCGCCAGAAACATTTGCCCTTCCTGCAAGATGCTTGACTAAAATTGTTAACTGCATTTCCTTATAGATAGGAATAATACGGAAAATAGGGATAGCGAGGGCACAAAGGACGTAAGCTGATGTCCCTGTCTCTCCAGAGATAAGCGACCACAGTAGAGTTGTCCGTAGCCGCATTAAACCGCATTGGAATGCAGAATCCTCTAAAAAAAGCCTGCAGTGAAAACAGAACAGCCATCATCTTTTTGCATGTTTTTCCAGACCACTCCTATCGACATGGCAATGGATGTCGAGGTGAAGGCCTTAACACTTCAATGAACGCGTCCCCTGAACATTCACGGTCTCGGTGGAGCTGGCATGGACGACAACGAAACCCCATGAAGAAACATTTTGTAATTGCCTTTCAGAGTACACCGAGCAAAACCCCTTGAGTTGCAGATAACACAGAATATTTAGAGACCAACGCATTTCGACGAGGGCACGGCCGATGAGGTTGAGGAAGGATATCTGGCCCCTTCTCGAATTTTTGGAAAGGTGGATGGACATGACAATACTATGAACGTGTGGAAACGGTTTCGTAGAAAAAAGACCAATTTTTTTTAAGAAGGGGCACTATACTCTTTAAGGAACTAAGCATCTTTAAGCAACAAGTTTCAGCAGACGGGTGTTCCGATGCTTACGAACTTGATTGGATCAATCAGACATAGTTCGTGACACTAGAGCTCATCAAGCCGGTTCTGGGACACAAGCTCAAACCTCTTGCGGATCAGAAACTATTCTGGAATAGAAAGCCCGAGTGTGTTAGTCCATTATAGGCATCTCGACCCACGCCTTTTAAAAGCCTGGTCTTACTTCCTCCGGATGGAATGCTTTCTCGGATCCGAAGGATGGGAACAAAATAATACTTTGAACAAGTGTGGATGCCGCCAATTATTGAATGCCAACGTTCTTCCATACAGAAAAGGTCAAGAGTCAGTGTGTATTCTTCATTGATCTAGAA
>NW_027188569.1:15000-18972 GCF_041381155.1 Argopecten irradians | reverse complement strand
TATTTCAATAAAGGAAATTTAATTAAATTCCTGAAATGATATGAGTGTAACATTACTAAATTGCAAGCTGTTTTATTATTTGCAGTGGTATAAATTGTCCTAGATTGTTTTTTTATTTCTTTCAAGGAGGAAACAGTTTGTATTGTGTATTTCGCTAAATAGATATTATCCAACATCTTATAAAATGTAACCTCAGCCTATATCAGACTCGATTACACCTATGTAATAATTTTGCATATGTCACTAGTGTAATATAACCTGCAGCGGTTTTCATTGACTACATGTGCAGAGCTAGAAATTCATTTTAACGTCGTAACAGAAGCAATAAAGTGACGTCAAGTTTTCGAGGACGGCGGAACAAAATGTCTGCCTTCGCTGTGTTTTTGCAACTTACATTTTGGCATTGAAGTTCTTCGAAATGTAGGTTTTTGTAGTTAGGGGATAAAAAGTATCTTAGATTTGTGCTCAATTCATATGAAGTTTTATAAAACTCATGTCAAAGTTTTAATTGTTGATCGCCATGCAAGGCTCACAAAAAAAACCTTCTTAGACTCATTTCATGAAATCCCATAAGAAATGAACATTCATTTAAAGATGCTCCACCGCCGGACAGAGCATAAATGATATTTATCACTTGAACAATAATTGGTGTTTAATTCGTGTATATATATGTCTAATTAAGACAAAAATATTATAAAATAATTTATTTTGCCTTTTGGTGCATGCGCAATCAGTACTTAATTCCATATAGGATATAGTGCCATGAAATTTTTTCGGGATGCAATTAATTATTTTTTGTAACTTTAACTTGAAGTGAAATTAGAAGCTCAAACTTTTCAATGGTGGTAATGGTGTAAAGTAGGTAACTTTTGTAACTGAAGAGAAATACTAAATCGTCTGCTCGTGTTTTTGATAGTGAAAAAAATCGTCATTTGTCAGCGGTGGAGCATCTTGCAAGATATAGTGTTAACATTATCGTTTCACCATATCATCACAACTGTGGACATAGATATATTAGGTAAAACATGTAAAAAAAAAAACAAATTAACACTAATTGTGATGTCACAGGTATGATGACATCATAATCAAAATATGATGTCTACATTGATTTCATATCTTCAGGTAGAATGACAGATATAGTCATGAATGCGGTAATAAATTCATTGTCTGTTGATTGTCAACTTCTGATGACTCGAAGACGACCCAACATTCCTTGTATTTAATTTTCGCCAAACTGAGGCACTGGTCCCCAGCTGTTTGAGTTAGCCGAGTTTTACTGTTTTTTTCGGGCTTACTTGATTGCTATGGTTTTACAAACTTATTACCATATTCAACCCAATAAGTGTCTCGAGCTTAAAGTATTGAAGCAAATCAGGGGGGCAATTAATAGAAACAAACTATGGACTTGCCATTCACAAAATTGTTCTACACAGTAAGCCAAAAATCAATTAGCAAAAGAAATAATTAGAAAACCAACAACATTCTTTATTTTCAGTCTGCATTTAATTCAAAGTCAGTAAAATTGAAGCCAAAAAAGGGGGGAGGGGCACTTGTAGGGATGGGGGGGGGGGGGCTTAGTGGGTAGAATATGGTTTATTGAACAGGTACAGTATATTATTCTAAAATTATTCCATGCCAAAACTATACTGGTTTATGACATAGACATATATTTACATATTACGCATAATAACATTGTTCAAGATCACAGAGAAATATAGATATCAAATATTTGATGGGGAAAATAAGTGTACACCACAATTATTGATGTATACACTACGATCAATTTAGGAGAATGGTGTATTAATAATGATATACATACATTAAGCTGTATACGTATAAATGTAGTCATAGACCATGTCCAAGTGAAGTTAATGAAATGCCGAAAGGAATTCTGCCGCGATCTGTCATAATGTCTTTGTTATATAGTAACAAAGATATCTAGTCAACATAGATACTATATAGCCAGAGGAAATACAAACTGGTATTGATGTAGATAAGTCTTCTGTACTCAGGAATACTGATTCGATATATTTCGCACTCAATTTTATTTACCCCGCACCTTCCTCCACTTCAATCTTTCACTCTCTACCTCTACCTCGCCACCCCTCTCATGTCCACCTTAACCCCTCCCCCACCCCCCTCCTCACAGGCATTAACCTCACCCCCACACACACCACACACCTCCCCACCCCTCCCCCGCCACACATCCCTCCCCTTTTCCCCCCTCCCTTCCCCACCCCCATCCCGCCGACGCCCACCCTCCACCTCCCCACCCCCCCCCACTCCCCATCCGGCCCCCCCCCCCCCCCCCCCCCCCCCCCCCCCCCACCAACCTCCCCCCCCCCCCCCACCCCCCCCACATACACCCCCCCCAACCCCCCCCCCCCCCCCCCCTCCACCACAACCCCCCCCCCTCCCCCCCAACACAACACCCCGCACCACCCCACAACCCCCCCCCCCCCCCCCACCTTCCCCCCCCAGCCCCCTCCCCGACCCCACCCTCCCCCACCCCGCCCCCCACCACCCCCCCCCCCCCCCCCCCCCCCCCCCAACCCCCACCCCACCCCAACCCCCCCCCCCCACCCCACCAACCCAACCCCCCCCCCCCCCCCCCCCCCCCCCCCACCACCCCCCACACAACCCCCCAATCAACCAACTACCCAAACCCCCCCCCCCACCCCCACCCCCCACCCCACCCCCCCCAACCCCTCCCCTTAAACCCCCCAACCCCCCCCATACCCCCCCCCTAAACCATGACAACGTATACCCAGACCAACTCAACGTCACCCACACTCACCCCAAACTATACCGTACGATCTAAGCCACCCCCGCCTACTACTCATTCACAGACCACCATCACACCACCAACCCACTAACCCCCCCCAAACCTACCGCTTACCCCCCAACCTGTTAGCCCCCCGCCCCATCCACACCCACCCCCCACCCCCCAGCCCCCCCCCTACCCCCCCCCACCACCCTCCACCCCCCCCCCCAACCACCTAGCCGTACACCCCCACCCCCAACCCCCCTACCCCCATACTACCACACTAAAGCCCCCCCCCCCCCCCATCACCACAACCCCCCCCCAACAACCCCCCCGCCGCCACCCCCTTCACCCCCCCCCGCCCCAATACGCTAAACCCACACAACCAACCTCCAATCAAAGACCACTCGTAACCCAGAATGAAGTAACCCACCATCCCCCCACCCCCAACCCCCCCAGGACATACCACCCACCACAATCAACCCACCCCCCCTGATCACCCCCACCCCCCAACCCACACACACCCACCGCCACACTACCACCCCTCACCCCAACCCCCACACCCCCCCCGCCCCCCCATCCCACCCCCCACCGACCCCACCACCGCACCCCCCCCCCCCCCCCTAGCCCTCCCCCCTCCCCCAAAACCACTACCCACCCCTACCCACCCCCACCCACACGCAGGGACCCGCTCGCGCCTACCCGAACGCCCCTAACCAAACCCCCTCACACCCCCCCCGCTTAACACCACACCCCAAGCCCTCCCAAGCCCACCCCACACCTAACCGTCCACCCAACAACAAACCCCCCGCCTCCGCTCCCCTGCCCACCCGCCCAACCGCGTCCCCCACACCCACTCCTCCCCCACCTTAACACCCTCCCGCCTCGCGCTCCCCAACTAAAATCATCGCCCACCCGCATTCGCACTCCCCTCCCTCCCCCTCCCCCACCACTCACCTCCATCTCACATACTCCACCACAAGCTCATCCGCCACCGCACCATCCCTCTACATCACCCTCCCCCACTAACCACACACCCCACCCCGCACCAACCGAAACGTCCCCACAACACCCCATCAACCACTTCCCGTGTAATATCTCGCCGCCCGCTCCCGCTCACCCACACCTCCTGCGCAACCCTGGCCTCTACGGGAACAACTCCCAAACCCCCCCATCCCCTCACCTGCTCCCTCGCACGCCCGAACTCC
>NW_027188569.1:0-10000 GCF_041381155.1 Argopecten irradians | reverse complement strand
GCATGACCTTGAATGACGGATGTGAAATGTTTTACTGGTATGACCTTGAATGACCTTTAATATGTGAAATGTTTTACTTGCATGGCTGTTAAATGACCCTGGATGTGAATTAATTTAAACTTGCATGACCTTGAATGACCTTGGATGTGAAATGTATTACTGACATGTTGAATGACCTTGGATGTGAAATGTATTACTGGCATGACCTTGAATGACCCTGGATGTGAGATTTTTAAATGTGAATGTGACCTTGAATAACCCTAAAGGTAAAATATTTCACTGGCCCCTTGAATGACCCTGGATGTGAAATGTTTAATCCCACTCCCCTGACCTTGAATCATCTTGGATGTGAAATGTTTAACTGATGTGACCTTGAATGACCCTGAACCCCCCCAATAGATTTGAGTCTTGATGGACCTTTGAATCAATGATGTAAAGCAAAATTTTTACTCTGATGTTTGACCTTGAATATGCAACAGTCTTAGATGTGAAAAAACTGATGTGACCCCCCCATTACCCTTTTAAATTTTAATGATTCATCCCCCCCCCCCTGATTGGACCCCATGTTTTATAACCCCCTGTATATGACCTTTAATCGTACCCTAGAGGTGAATCATATTTTATGGATATGACAAATGAATGACCTTGGGTATATGAAATATTTTACCCATTCAGTATATGTGAGACACTGTCAAACCTGTGGAAACTATTCACCCCACAAGTGATATAGGTAAACTTTGTCTCAACATACCTCCAACTACAACATATTTATCATGACATCATCACAGCCATGTTTTAAAGAATTAATTATTTTAACAGTGCTTTGTTCACAAAGATTACTTTAAATTTCACACTATTTATTTTTTGTTTTGTAGACTGTTGACCAGCTTTTTACCCCCCCAATTACACACATTTATTTGTATTTTGTAGACTTTTGAATTTGACTAACTTCAAATTCCCAGGACATTTGAACTTTGTCAAGGTTAACACTATTTTTAACTATTTATTTTATAGGCTTTTAGATCCCCCCCTCCCTGATCTCTGGAGCGACTCCCCCTGACCCCCCCCCATAATTGATGGAGTACTACTGCACTTACAAATCACAATATACTACAGAATTAATCCACGGAGACCATCTGAAACCCGGACATCATTGTGTTATCCAAGATTTTAAATGAAGATCAACCCCCCCCCAGCGACAAGATAAATTGAAATAATGTTATTGTCAGCTTTAATTTACCCCCTTAACTAGAGACGGTCCCCCCCCTTTAAAATGTTGACTGATAAGGGTATCCACGGAAATGAACTTGGAGCATCTGAGTGCTACTGTGAGAAAAAATCTTACAAGTTCTCCAGAAAAGATTTTGAGCTGAGACAGAAGGAAAAGTCACGGCTAGAGTAAGTCCACCCCTAAGTTCACCTAACCCCCCCCCCCCGAAAATACAATTTTGATTAATTTAAAGTGAGGAATTGTGGCTTTCACATCATTAGGATGTCTGCATCGCAGGTAGTTTATTATTCACCATTGCTAGCCTGTCCCCTCCATTGCTGTCTGTCTGTCCATCTGTCCTGTCTGTCCGTCCCTGTTCATCCACAGTTGTTTCTAGAGATTTCCTCAAAAAACCAATATGCCATCCATTTGTTTATGAAATTGCACATTGTTATAGCCCCATGTACTATGTAGATGTACCCCCCTTTCCCTAAGAAATTCTGATACTGCAACAAACCCCCCCCCCCCCCCCCATACAACAATAGTGGATTTCATTCACCATCACGATTCCTATGTTTTCCCCCCCCCCCCCCCTTGTAGTACTGTAAGGCCACTCGTGTCACCCCCCTCTCTCCAATATAACGAGTTGAGTCGTAGTCACAGTCTACTATTCCCTTGAAGATGTATTCCCCCCACTATGTCAGCTGGTACCAAATACCCCCTGTAGAGGTTCTGTACCCCGATGTAGCTTGTCATACAGCCCCCCCCCCCCTGTTATCTCCCCTTTATATAAGCTTTCCCCAGCCCCCCATCCCCCCCCCATCTTTGGTCAATTAACCAAATGGTCCACACCCATTTGGTACTGTACATTTCATTCCCCCCCCACAAAGCCCCCCCCAAAGTAATCCCCCCTTTATAGTTATCCCCTGTTGATTACAGTAATATTTTATCCCAATCATAAATGGTTTATACCACATCATTCACACCCCCCCCCACCCCCCCCCCCAAACTCCAATATGAAAATTACAAATGTATTGATTATTTTAAAACAGCAATAAAATAATGTATAAATTGTTACATTTACAGAATTCACATTCTTATGTTATCACTCCAAACCCCCCTTACAGAATATACAACAGGTTCAATCCTGGACACATACCCCCCATTACAGAAATGGTTTTAAATCAACCCAATATTCCATGGTTACAGATACAATACAACAGGTTTGTCAAGAAAATTGATCCCCCCCAAACAACCTGTAATCAATTTTTCATCATGTAATATTATATTTGCATAACCTCCCCCATACAAACAATTCAATAACATCCCCCCCAACAATGAATTTTAAACAGCTAGGTCACCCCATTCTGGTGATATTCCATACATGCCATATTTTGTCTACCATAACCATTTCAGATTGAATAACCCATTTTAAAGGGATTTTGGTCTCAAAAGAGAGGAGTATACGCGCCCCCGACTATTATGAATAAATTAAATATCTGCCCCCCCCCCCCCCCTTCATGCTATTCATTTGAATTTTAACTGAAATAAAGAATGTACATTAGGTTTTGCAAAAGACAGTCAATCTTCCCCTATAAACACCCATTCTGGAGCAGTTTTATTTGTTCGACCCCCCTATTACTGACTGGGCTTTTTAATATCCTTTTACATAACATACATTAACTGTAAATAAAGTTTTTTAAATTTTAAGCACTAAATTAAAAAAAAAACACACCCCCCCCCGTTACCCCCCCTCCTGTAAATTAATCTGAGAGAGAAAAAAAAGGTAAATTTCTTTTTAATTTTAAAGATTTTTTAAATTCCACTGTTACTACCTGTGATAATTTTTCTAATTATTAATTAATATTTTTTTTTTTAAAATACCCATTCACACAGAAATTCTAAAAAAATGGTACTTTTTCCCATTTTTAAAAACGTGGTCCCCCCCAGGAAATCCGGAAATTCTACCAAATCCGGATCAATCTATTACAATTACCCCCCCCCCCCATTACCCCCCCCCAAAGTTTGTGACATCCATAAATACAATAGGCCTATTTAACATTAAAAACTGTCCTGAGTAAATCATTCACAGTTGTAAGCAGTATTTGTTTTTGTTTGTAATGCTCACTATGTTCTGTAGTCATGTAAAATTTATTGAAAGGCCAGCTAGATTGTTTTCCTAGGCGGCACCCCCAGGCCCCCTTGACTTCCAGTTTACCCTATAACAATTTCTGACGTGTCCCTGAAAGTGACACCCCCCCCCCCCCCAAGTGGAAATAGTTTTTTAAGGCTGCCCTTAGGGTCCAACCCCCCCCTTGGTCCCCCCCCTATCAGGGAGTGGTTACTCTCGTGCTAAAAAAACCTTGATATGTTATCCACAATGTTCATCAATAAATATAAAACGGAGGGGTTTATAGAAATCGGGAATTTATACCCCTACTGCCGGGAAGCCCCCCCCAAAAGGCTTTTTAAAATACGGGAGGTTTTGTCCATCCACCCGGGAGTTATGGCATGTAATGTCTAAACCGCCTGGAACTCAAACCCCATGTACATAACAATTCCATAAAGCCTCATGCCCCCCCCCCGAAACAGACAGTTGATGACAATCCCACCTGCCGTACACTCCTAACATCTAAATGTTTTTTGTCCATTTGTCCCCATAATAGCAAAATTAATGACCCAAGGTGCCACTACTTGTAGTCTAAAAAGAATCACCCTAAACATTTCCAATATTGTTTTACCAACGGTGTACAGATTACCTGTCACCCTATCAAAATCCCTGCTAATGCCATACTGATCTGTGGCCCTGTATGTCAGTTTTTTCATGCCTTCGATATCATATCCCACCCCATGCTCTGTATGTAATCTTGACCCCCCAAATTTTATCAAGGATCATAACTATGGAAAACTGTAGTATCCCCAGCTATCCCTCCTGTTTACCATATTAAGGAACACCCACATATCCCAAACTCCCCCCTTTTACCATATAAGGAACACCTGTGTACTCCCAAAGTTTTATCACAGCTATCACGCCCAAACATACTGTATGTAGTTTTTATCCAACAGTTATCACACCCTTGCAATACTGTAGTAGTTCTAACACAGATACCACTTCCTAATGTACTGTAGTAGTATTTAAAACGATCCTCATCAGAAACAGCCAATTGTCACTGTATTAGTTATAATATCACATGATATCACACCCTTGCTGTAACGTAGTATTTTATCATAGAAAACACATGTCTCACTACTGTAATAGTCATATCACAGCTATCACTCCTGCTGTCCTGTAAGTAGATTTTATTAACAGGCTTGAGACACGCCCTGCTGTACTGAGAAGAGTTTTATCACGAAGACTTCATTAATACTTGTGCACAATATCGCACCCTGCTATACTATGGTAGTAGTTTTTTATCACAGTACTGTAGTAGTTTTATATCACAGCTATCACACCCTGCTGTACTGTAGTAGTTTTATCACAGCTATCACACCCTGCTGTACTGTAGTAGTTTTATCACAGCTATCACACCCTGCTGTACTGTAGTAGTTTTATCACAGCTATCACACCCTGCTGTACTGTAAGTAGTTTTATCACAGCTATCACACACCCTGCTGTACTGTAGTAGTTTTTATCACAGCTATCACACCCTGCTGTACTGTAGTAGTTTTATCACAGCTATCACACCCTGCTGTACTGTAGTAGTTTTATCACAGCTATCTATCAGTAGTACTGTAGTAGTTTTATCACAGCTATCACACCCTGCTGTACAGTAGTAGTTTTATCGTGGCTATCACACCCTGCTGTACAGTAGTAGTTTTATCACAGCTATCACACCCTGCTGTACTGTAGTAGTTTTATCACAGCTATCACACCCTGCTGTACTGTAGTAGTTTTATCACAGCTATCACACCCTGCTGTACTGTAGTAGTTTTATCACAGCTATCACACCCTGCTGTACTGTAGTAGTTTTATCACAGCTATCACACCCTGCTGTACTGTAGTAGTTTTATCACAGCTATCACACCCTGCTGTACTGTAGTAGTGTTTTATCACAGCTATCACACCCTGCTGTACTGTAGTAGTTTTATCACAGCTATCACACCCTGCTGTACTGTAGTAGTTTTATTATCACAGCTTATCACAAACTGCTGTACTGTAGTAGTTTTATCACATCTTGTAGTACTGTAACATCTTTACATTACACAACCGACTCGTCTATCCACAGTAAATCATCTCTACCCACACCTACACTATATATCCTGTCTCTGTCTGTGTGTAGGATCCTGAGTCCTTTTCTGTCATTTATTCACTAGAACGACATTTGTATTGTTTAAGTCCCCTATGATGAGGCTCCCCTGACTATCATACACTATACCCCAGGGGTTAAATGGTTTACCTCCTGTTTGTGGTGATTGTTTACATGTACTGGGGATGTCACCTCTGTATACAAACAGTTCCTGGAAGTCAGTATCCATGACAACAACATGTTTGTTTCCATCACCACCATCATGTTTATCACTGTGATCAATCACTGCGACATTGTTAGTGACAGGACACTCTGTGATCCTCCATGGTGTACACACTAATGGTTTCCCAGTCCCTGCTGCCATTGTAGTGGGTACCATCTGACCTTGTGTGGTATATTTTTGGAGACGTTTCCTGACATGCCCACAATGACATGGTTCTTTGCTGTAATACATATACATTTAGGATCTGTTTTAGTTGTGAATTGTTGAGTTAACTGTCCTGATACCAGCTCCAGGATGTTGTTTTGTATCATCACAGGCCCACAATCTGTGTGTTGTTGGTGATAGACTGATGTCCTGGATCCCACCCTTGTGTGTGACCTCCTGTATCACTGTGCCCTTCCTGTCCAGGAGAGTTAATGTGTTACTGTAGTTGACACTGGTCCAGGCCTGGTCATCAGTGGTAGGACATATAGAAGTAATGTCACATGGAGACTCCCACTCCTCCACCACCTTGGTCTCTGTCAGTAGTGTTTTCCTGGCCACTGCTTTCTTACCTTTATCCTCTGACTGTTGTTGTGATGAGGGTTGTTGCTGACCGTCTGATAATGATACTGACCGTTTCTGGTCAGTGAATGTATGACTTTGGCCTGAGGTGGTGACTTTTCCTAAGGCTTGTACCAGGTGACCTTTAGGAGTATTGTTTGGGTTGAAGCTGACTGTACCTAAAATAGGTTTGACAGGGATATGTATTCGGGAATCTATTTCGCATTTTGTGTCATAGATTTCTATGTGAGAGCCCTGCTGAAGTGTAGTCTTACATTTCTGTATTTGGTGTTTAAGTTGTTTGTTCAACATTTCAAGTTCTTGTTTGTATTTCTGGATAATTTGATGTTGTCATCTTTCATGTGTTGATAAAGTGAAAGTGTCTCTTCTCTAAGCTTATCAAGGTCTTGTTTTAATTTTTCTGTTTGTATCTTCAATTCATGTGATAATTTATCAAATATGCTGTCGTTGTCTTTGAGGAGTGTATCAGTAGATGTGATGTATTTCCCAATCTGTACCAAATCATTTTGTTCGTTTTTTTCAATAAAGCTTCTGATGTCTTGTTTTCTTCTGAGGAGTGACTTCACCAAGCTCACACACTGGATGAATTCTGTGAATGGTGGAAACGCATTTAGGACAAATTGGCTCTTGACATTTTTCACAATACCAATCTAGTTGTCTCCCTTTGTGATGGTTACATGTTGTCTGTCCTTCCGTACGAACTGGCATGTTTTGCTGTTGCCATTTTGATGTTTGTTGAATTTCTGGAAATTGATTATATTGAATCAATACAATGTTGTCACTAAATTAATTGAATAAGGGTTTTATTTTGTTAAGTGTTCTATGTGCTGTTCAGTTTTTTTGCATAATTAATTGAATAGAAGCTTCATTTGATGTCTTGTTCAGTTCTTGGTATGATTTAAATTTTGACCAAAAACAAATTAGTTTTAAAGTACAAGAAAATAATTACCTGATAATCACTGCATTCACTGATGACACACACTAAGGGTACCTGGGATTAAATCAAGTTGGTCTTCCCCAGAATCTAAATGATATTCAATGTTGTTCAAATTTCTCTTCCTCTGAAATTCACAGCCAATCTGAAATTTACTTCTGTCTCCTAATTATATGTGTCCACACAGAATAACACAATCCTTGTGTCCACGTCTACCCTGATAAAATGTCTGTCTAATGAGGCCAGATGATATCGGATGTTACTCCCTTATCTGGTCCGACAGTTGTACAGTCGTAAAACAAACATAGATTGTGTAGTAGGTCAATTTTGATCACGTTTGCAAGCCGTGATATTTGCATTACTATAAATTTGTCCACCATTAAATATAATATTTAACGTCTTTTCATTCAATCGACTTCTTCTCGATAACCGAAAGGTCCAGGGTACTGATATTTGGCCTTCATTCATCTTGGATATTGATAATTAAAGTTTTTTACCACTATTTCTTAGAAAGAACTTTCATATGTCAGTTTTTCCTTGGTTACTTGTTGTGCATATTATATTTTTTGAGGAATATGGGAAAAACATGGCCGATTGGCAGCCATTTTTGACAATTGAAGTTTGCTACCTTTGTTTCCCAGACAAATACTGAAGGGAACTTTCCCATTAATGTTACATCTCTTTGACCGATAAAGATTTATCAATACATGATGGACATCAAGATCCCTCTGTGATCTCATGTAATTATTTATTATTTTGATGATCCTCAGGTACCGCCAGCCCCTGTCAGATCTACAATGGAGGCTGTGTCCCACAGCTGTCACCCAGCTCCCGACGGTAAGGCGGAGTGTCAGTGTAGTGACATCGGTCTGACGTTAGGAGGAGGACGGCAAGTCGTGTGTGCCACTCAACCACACCTGTGGCACCGAGTACTTTGTGTGTGTCTCAGCCGCTGTCTCAGTCATCGCTGGGTGTGTGACTCAGACGAGGATTGTAAAGATGGGTCAGACGAAAACCCGAACATGTGTGGTACGTAATTGAAGTTATCATGACCGATTATTTTTCTGGGCCAGGGTTGTGTCAATACATGGTCATGCACTGTTTCAATGACTTGTGGAAGTATTTTGTAATTGTTTGGTGTTTGGTAAAAATCAAGATTGTATTTTTTTTTTAATACATGATTAGAATTTGTTATTTTAATATTTGAAAAAATGCAATAAAGATTGTAATTCAAAACAAACAAGAACTTGTATACGTTTGAAAATTAGGGGAAGATGATAAATCACCTGTAGTGGTGAAGATTGTGAAATAACACTGTAATCTCTGGACCAAAGTACAGACTGATCATCGGACCGGTGTCATACATAAAATGTACTTCTGTATAAATAGTATACAGGTACTCTTTTTGACATCTACCAAACCAAGTGACCGAAATGATGAAAACTAGGTAAGTGACCTTTAAAAGCTCCCAAAAATACACAAACACACTGTAGAGAAACTGACATATGGGCCTTAAATAACCCATCATGCAATTTAAAACAGTAGTGATGAAAGTGTTAAACTAGACAAATCAAACTTTTGTTCCCAAATGTCTAATTTCAACACAATTTTACCAGAGGATCTCATGTAGACAGGTTTAACTGACCTCTTGACCTCTCTACACATACAGTTGATCTTTATAGACAGGTTAGACTGACCTCTTGACCTCTATGCACAGTTGGTCTTTATAGACAGGTTAGACTGACCTCTTGACCTCTCTACACAGTTGGTCTTTATAGACATTGTTTTAAGACTGACCTCTTGACCTCTCTACACAGTTGGTCTTTATAGACAGGTTTAACTGACCTCTTGACCTCTATGCTCACAGTTGGTCTTTACAGACATGGTTAGAACTGACCTACTTGACCTCTCTGCACAGTTGGTCTTTATAGACAGGTTGGACTGACCTCTTGACCTCTCTCACAGTTGGTCTTTATAGACAGGTTTAACTGACCTCTTGACCTCTCTGCACAGTTGGTCTTTATAGACAGGTTTACTGGCCTCTTGACCTCTCTACACAGTTGATCTTATAGACAGGTTAACTGACCTCTTGACCTCTCTACACAGTTGTTCTTTATAAACAGGTTGGACTGACCTCAGTTTTTTTTAGACCTCTTAATACACAGTTGTCTTTATAGACAGGTTTAATTGACCTCTTGACCTCTCTACACATTTGGTCTTTATAGACAGGTTGGACTGACCTCTTGACCTCTCCTCACAGTTGATCTTTATAGACAGGTTTAATTTACCTCTTGACCCCTCCTCACAGTTGGTCTTTATAGACAGGTTTAACATGACCTCTGACCTCTCTGCACAGTTGGTCTTTATAGACAGGTTGGACTGACCTTCTTGACCTCTCCTACACAGTTGGTCTTTATAGACAGGTTTAACTGACCTCTTGACCTCTCTGCACAGTTGGTCTTTATAGACAGGTTTAACTGGCCATTTGACCTCAACACAGTTGGTCTTTATAGACAGGTTTTAATTGACCTCTTGACCTCTCTACACAGTTGATCTATATAGGCAGTTTTAATTGACATCTTGACCTCTCTACACAGTTGGTCATTTATAAACAGGTTTAATTGACCTTGGTCTTTATAGACCCTCTCTACACAGTTTGGTCTTATAGACATGTCCTCTTGACCTACACATTTGACAAAGACATGTTTAATTGACCTCTTGACCTCTCTACACAGTTGATCTTTATATGACAGGTTTAATTGACCTCTTGACCTCTCTACACAGTTGGATCTTTATGGACAGGTTTAATTGACCTCTTGATC